>NC_041402.2:24797499-25077499 GCF_900747795.2 Erpetoichthys calabaricus
TGAGCCAGCTGGCATATTAACAAACCAGTTCACATTCAGATTGCTGAGTTTAATTTTAAAACAGAAAAAATAAAAGTGCTGATACAAAAAAAATGTTATATCGCTTATTGTTTGCTTCAGTGAAATGTTTATGCTCTTAAAATATGTGGAAAAAAGTGATTAAAAATGGATCCAATTAAAAACTGTGGTGCAGTGGACGGGACTTCTGCACAATAGACGTGGAATTCTGGGTCTGAATTTTGTCTGTGCTGAGTCTGCAAGTTTTCCCAGTGATCAAATGGCTTTTCTGTTGGTAAATGTTCCACTTTTTCTGCAAAGACCAAACCTAACTTTGTATGGATGTGTGACAGAGGTCCCCATAGTCTATTAATACATTACTCCTTATTATGGCAGATGCTTTAACATTTTCAGCTGACAGATTTAATGTAAATGGCTGAGCAATACAAGAATTGTCAAACAGTACAAGTGTGAAGTGTAATTTGGGAAAACTGAAAGACAAAGCAGAACCTTACAATGTGTTGTACAGCCAGTCTGTTTGTACCTTACTGCAACTTTTGATTGCCATGGGAATTGACTTTGTACTTGTGCGATAACGTTCATGTGTTTTGAAAACAATTCGCTAGCTAGCGAATACTAATCCAAGTGTGTGTGCTTAATTTGGGCGAGAAGGGTTGGAGATACAGTGGCTGCCTTTAATTAGAACTTTTTCAATTAGAGTCTGTCACAAAATCAAAGAAGCCACAGAAAGGTTTGGGGCAGCCACCCGTGTATTATTCCCTGGCTGCAAAATAGTTAAAGGTTTGTACTGATGTGTACTAATTGGAAGTTCAGAATAGAACTGAGGGGATAGGGGAAAGGTGGCGACTTTTAAAGGCCAATATAGGAAATGACATCAGGGGATCGGAACTGGAAAGGTCTTCATCCATAGGCTCTGGCCCGGAAATGACATCAGAGGGGCCGGACCTGGAAGGGTCTTCACATCAAAAGGATCAGAAACAGGACCAGGCACAATTTCCCGTGAACGGTCTGTTGAAAAGCGAGAAAAAGAGTCAGCGCACTCTGCTACATCCTGGTCTAGCTCGGAATTACTCTCATTGAAGCCCTTTAGCTGCTTCCCATGCGCACGTGTGTGACAAGTCTCAGTTCAGTTTTTTTTGTGAAGGAGCTCCCTCTGGCTGTTTTGGATAGACATGTACAACATAACAGGAGCATTATGTTTTATCTGCTGATTCAAATGGTCACAATGACTACTCTGTTTATTCACATGGTGTTTCATTCATCCAGGATAGAGAAAGTGGAGCCTGATACAGGACGGATGTGATGCCAGGAGTGCTCCTGCATTTGTTCTTTCATTCTAAAGAGGGCAATGAGGATTATGAGAACAAATGTTCTACCTCCCTAATAATAATAATAAAACATGTTATTTATATAGATATGGTCATGTTCTACAAGCAGCACCTGGCACTGTTGCCAATATTGCCCACCACTTTGAAACTGATGGCCAGCAGCCTCATAGCCCAAAACTATGATGGCAAGACGCAATAAAAGGGAGAAATTAAAATTGTCAATCTAATCGATGCATTCAGTCACTCAAAGTGGCTGCCTCAAATCCAAAGGTTTAGACCCTGAACTAGCATGAAATCGCTAAGTTGGTGATGAAGACGACTTTTGAGCTCACAATTTAACAGTCTTTGCATGTGACCTCTTCTCAGTAACCCTATTGGTTACTAGTTTGCTGTCTCGCTTTGCCAACACTAGGGGGCTTTGCCCTTGCTCGCTTCACGTCGTGAAGGGGGGTGGGGGCTGAATGCACGCTAACGAGATGCGTTTGAATCAGCTGCTGGCTTGCTGCTGCATGCTCTGCTTGTCGCGCTGCGTGTTATTCATTTAAAAGCCTGTACAGCAGCTGCCCTTTTGTCTCATTGCCTTGTCTTGCGGGACGTTTAAGTGTCACCGAGAAAATTACGTATTGTCTCCTTCAAGAATTTTTTTTTATAATAGAGAGATTACCTTTTGTGCTGGTCTCTCAATAAGCTGGGAACTTATAATATTTTGTGAAGAGATGTTTTTTGCACAGAAAGTTTGGCATGAGTTGTCTCGCAGCTAATTGCTGAAATGTTGTGTATTGACACACTTCTGAATATATTAAATGAATGCATGGACACCCTTTTGGCTTCTTTTATGTACTGATTTGCTTTCCTCCCATTCATGTGACCTTATTGTGTGCTCCCTGAAAATGAATCAATGGATGGTTTCAAGGTCATTATTTTTGCTCTGGGTTAAAATGTACTCCCTGAATCAGTGACCCTTCTACACAGCATATGTTTATCTTGATCAGTTTGCCCAGGGCACACCTGCTTATAGCTTCTAATGCATACAGGTCAGCATTGCTCCATTTCCATTAAAAAGCAGCCTTTGAAATGTTAAACAGGAAATTAGTGTGCTTTCACTTCATAATGGTGCTTAATGTCATCCTCCATCCACCCCCCTTTTAGGTCCCGTTGGGGTCAATTAAACAATTTACGACCCCTTCAAGGATTATTTTTTGAGTATTGAGATGAGACCAGAGTGATAAACTCAGTATTATCCTTGTGCCAAACCACCGGGGTTTTCAAAAATTAGCTAATAAAAAGAAACATGGAGACTATAACTATGACACATTGACCTGGAAGGTCAGATCAAACGTCAGATGCAATGAGTTGAATCATTTTAATCATTAAAATGGAGATACTGGTAGGTATAGTTTTCAAATTAAAATACTGTATACATGCTGTTCTATCTAGGATTTAAAAAGCATATTTTGGTAAGAAAACTAAAAGTAAGCTTCTGATGATAATACTCTATCAATGTTTAAAGGGGCCGGAAGGGCAAGCTCATTCCCATTTGATTCTTAATATTTGATGCAAGAATCCTGACAGGCTGCCCATCTGCATCCTCTTTAGTAAGCAAAGAGCTTTTTCACAGGTACTAAAAAGCAAAATGAGAATAATTTGTAATAATCATATCCTGAATTAATATTTAAAGAGACCTGTGTGAATGTGTGATAAGACCAAATTTTTTTTGTCTATATGCTTACTACTGTACATTATTTATGATACAAATAAAGCATTACTAGGGTGTTGTACCATGTTAGCCATTATCAAATATCTTGCCTGAAGAAGGGGCCTCAGTTGCATCGAAAGCTTGCATATTGTAATCTTTTTAGTTATCCAATAAAAAGTGTCATTTTGCTTTACTTCTCATTATACAACTAAAAAAAATTCAAAATCTGAAAAAAAAGTTTACTGTTACGTGATGTAGATGCCATAATGGATGGACAGACATCTTGTCTGCAATGACGAACAATACCTTAACCAGCTGGGAGGCCATAATGGGAGATGAGACAGAGGAGAGGAGTCAGGCCAGAACTTTGTTTTTTGACACAATGAGAACTGTCTGCATCTTAACATCAGCAAAACCAAGGAACTGGTTATAGACTTTCACTGCACCAAGGACTCCTTTACACCAACAGCAAAATGTCTGCAAAATGCTTCACTTGGACTGCCAAATGACGAGTTTTCTTTCTTTTTAATTTTTTTTACTCATTTAGTTATGTGTCAGACCATAGTGTGTATATACAGTGTATAGATTGCCGAAGTTTCCCATCATCTAATACATTGGAGGGCTTCTTGCCCGAAGGTTGTACGGATGGAAGAGAAGGTCTGTGATACGGTTTGCATATTTGCAGCTGGAGATCCACAAAGGGAGAAAAAATGAATCACGTATCATAAAGTAGTTTTTATTCCTGAGCTTTCAACCCCTGCCAGGGGTCTTCATCAGAGGATAATGCTTAGACTTACAAGAATCAAAGGCAATATATAGCAACACATTAAGTGGGGGATTTGTGTATATACATATATATATATATATATATATATATATATATATATATATATATATATATATATATATATATATATATATAAATGAGAGCTGGTCTCAGTACGACAGGCTGGTGTAAGAAATGCGGTGTAATAAAGTCCAAACGACTGTAGACACGATCAGATGTCTGGCCACGGGAGGTGCCGCTATTAACTCCACAGAGGTACAACTTTGTTTGTAAACTCCCCTTTCCAATATCGAGGCAAGGATTAATTTCAAACACAATCTGAACTCTGAAAGTACTTTAATTTCTGTTGCTGTGGTGTGTAAACAAAATTAAATACATACACTAAGTTACAACGTTACGTACAAGTACACATTTTAAATACTCTGAATGTGTAAGTTTAACAAACATTTGAACCTCTTTATATCAAATTATCTATGATAAACTTACTTTTTCGCAAGGACGCACAGCATTAATGGCTCAAGTGATAGGAGAAAGGGACAAACTATTCTCACAACGTGCAGCAAGTAAACAAAGGAACGAAACACGTGCGAAGCCTGAACTTTCACCCAGAAATATGTGAGAAAAGTTCTACAAATGTTTCTAATATTCTGCCATTAGAGGTCGCAATTCAACCTGACAAAGGATTTTCTGACATATATACAGTATATATATATATATATATATATATATATATATATATATATATATATATATATATATATATATATATATATATATATATATATATTTATAATCTTCATTTGGATCTTGATCTTTTTTTGTCCGCGGATGAATTAGAAGAAGAAGCACTAGATGGCAGTAGAGAGACAGCTAAAACATAGGCATTGCATTAAGAATCGCCTCCAGGCTTATACTACTGAAGACTGTAGTACTCTAGTCACACCTCAAAACACAGACATTCAAAGTAAACAAATTGTTGTGCTTTAAATTAACTAATCTTTATATATAATCTTCATTTGGATCTTGATCTTTGTTTGTCCGCGAATTCCACGCATGTGTAGACCACCTTCCAGTTTAGTACGTTGTTGTTACTCACGGATGTCAACAATGTGCCGGAATAACGAAAGGGGTGGTGGACAGTGTTACGCTGGTTAGCTCCTGAGGCCTGGTTAGAGAATGAGATTGCTAAAGATAAAAGGTACGTGCCTACGTAACATATGAATGAAAGAAAGACAGTGGGTAAAATGAATGACAACGTAATAGCACGTTCCGGAAATTATTATTGTTACGTTGTAGCCGGCAAGTGCTGCGCGTCTCACAGTTGTACCGTGGCTTGCTCACATGTCAGTGAAGTGATCCCTATTTATGCTTTAAAGAGCCTGGATACCTATGTGTCCCCCTTTTATAACCATTGCTCTGTGTATATTGCCTTACTCTTTGGATTGCCACAAAGCAACCTGCGAGATTGGAGAAAGGTTGAGAACAGTTCGTGAGAGGAAATGACAGCGTCGTGAAAACGAGACGGACTGTGAACGGAGAGAAGCAGAAATGCTCCTACACCACCACATAATTACTATTCGGACAGTGATTCCGAGTAGGCCATTCCTATCGAATCAATGTCCAAGGGTTTTGTTTTGTAATTTTGTTTCCCTTATAAAAAATCATAATGCTGTGCGACGAAGGGCCCAGTTCACGACTGGCAGCCGCATTTAAACAGGGAGCCCTTCACAGACAACTTTAACACGTGCAATGTAGTTGGGCGCACATGGCTAGTATATATATATAGTAATAAATACAGACAACAAGGTCATAAAGGGTTTGGATTTTTAGGCCCCGTATACTGTAAATAAGGTCAAAACAATTCCAACAAATCATTAGACACAGAAGGGCGGGTATGGAGCCGGACCGGAAATCAAAACAGTGGGATACTGGGAAAACGTGGTGGTGGATGGGTAGTTGACGTCATTAAATTGGGACCAGAGGAAAGAAGTTTCTTTGAGTCGTCTGGGCGAGATTATGGTGGCGGTGCTTCGTCTTTTCGTCCCTGGCACGACTTGTCACGTTGCACGTCGGGTCCTTAAGTTGCTCCCCATGCGCTCATGCGTGACGATATATATATATGCATCTGCATCTGCATCCGAACACCGGGTTCAGTGGTGATTTTATGTTCTGCTAAACTAGTGACGCCTGGCAAGTCTGAAAAAACATCAGTGTTCTGTTCTATCAAGGTTAATAATTCTGTTCTTTGTGAATCAGTCAAATTGTTACCAATGACAACATCAGTCTGAGGAACAGCAGCCAAGGACATGTAAACCCCTTGTCGGTCATTCCATTTCTTTAAGAGATTAATGTGTAAAATTTGGAATGGCCTGGTATTCTAACCTTGTAATTTACTGGTCCCATATGCTCCTTGATAACTGCCAGGCCCTGCCATTTAGCTAGGAATTTGTGCGGGTCAGACGGTACCAGTACTAAAACACGATCGCCGGGTTTGAATTCGCGAAGCTGACTGCGTCTATGGTAAAGACGTTTTTGTGTTTCCTGTTCTCGTTGTTGATGCTCCACAGCAATAGAAGAAAGTCTAGAAATTCTATCTTGTAAGGAAACTACCCGCTCTGCAAAACTCTCCCCGAGAGATGTTATTTCATGCCCTATCCATTCTTCTCGTACAACATCTAGGATGCCTCTTGGGTGCCTGCCAAATAACAGCTCGAACGGACTCAAACCAGTGGATGCTTGCGGAGATTCAAGCACCGCGAACATAACAAAAGGCAGGATGGTGTCCCAAGTTGTGGGATCATTATGAGCAACTCTTCTGATCATTTGTTTTAAGGTTTTGTTAAACCGTTCAGTCAAACCATTATTCTGTGGATGGTAAACGGTGGTGCCCAATTTCTTAATAGCAAATCTTTTACATAATTGTTTCATCACATGAGATGTAAAAGGTGTGCCTTGGTCAGTCAAAATTTCCCTAGGAATGCCAATACGAGTAAAAATCACGCACAGAGCTTTGACTACTGCGGAGGAGTTGGCCTTTTTCAAAGCAGCTACTTCTGGATATCGTGTTGCATAGTCAACTAACACACACCAGTCTTAGGCAAAGGGCCTACAATATCTAATCCCACCCTCTGAAAGGGGACATCCAAAATAGGCATAGGGCAAAGGGGAGCCCGAGGAGGCTTATAAGCGGAGATGATCTGACAGTCAGGACATGAAGTTTTCCCATATTCAGCCAATAAAATCGTTTTGATAACCGCTCTCTGGTCTTATCAGCCCCCAGGTGCCCTCCCAAGATGTGAGAGTGGGCCAGCTGTAAAAGAATTTCCCTATGCCCCTCAGTTACTACTAGCTGCTCAATAAATTCCCCCATCAAATGGTCTGTAATCACTCTGAAAAGACAACCGTCTTTCTCTAGAAAGTGTGGTGTTTTCAAGCTCCCGGTATCGCGCTCTTGGTAATAGGAGTCACTAGCAGTGTGAGCCTGTTTAAATGCATATTCTAATGAGCCATCGGCACGCTGCAAGCGCACAAAATCCGCCTGCTGGCTAGTACTCGGTTTGGGTTCGGAGGCATTTACAATCTGAGAGGATGTGGAAGGGACTTGCCATTCTGAGAAATTGTGGGGGGTGTTTCCCTCAGACTCACTGGAGAGATTGGGTTCAATATCTAATTGGGGTTCTAGATTTTTCCCAACCGCCACCAGTTCCCCGTCTTCCTCCCCCCGACTAAGTTTAACAGGTGAATTGATGACTGTTGAGCGATGTTCAGCCATTAATCTAGGAAAAAGGGCATTCCTTCTGCCTATCAGCAAAGGCCAAGGGCATGAGTCAGAAACAGCAGACTCATAGTCTTTAACATCTCCATGTACACAACGTATTTTTACAGTCTCAGTATTACTATGGTATCTGTCGCCAAGACAGTCGCATCTGACAACACAAAGGTCACTGCCTGAGTCCAACAACGCTGTCAGCTCGCTGCCCTGGAACTTTACTGAGAAAAATAAGCCATCTTTCTTTTTCAACGGATCCGGAATATTTGAGCAACAAACCTCCGCTGCTCCAACTTCCATCGATTGAGCTGGAGACAGGCGACAATTTCTCACCAAGTGATCGGGTTGGTCGCACCGGAAACATCTTCATTCAGCACCACTGCCGAAATATCCTCGGCGACGTCCACGGCCACGGCTGTTTTCTCCAGAAGCAGGCATCTCATTCGTAACTGCACTAACTGCGTTCCCTGGAGGCCTTCCCGACGAAATCCGATGATCAGTTGCTGACGGTTGATGATGTTCCGGTCCACGGTCAAGTTGACGAGAATGCCCCAGGCGGTCCCTTGGAGGTTGTAACACAGCATACGGGGCACCGAACCCACCGCTTTTTTTCCAAGCGGTCTGCGAGCTTTCCAAACGTTGAGATATAATTGTCAGTGATTCAAGATTGTGAAGAACAAACTCATCTTGGAGAGGTGCAGGTATCCCGAATAGCACTATGTTCATAACAACCTTTTCCACGATGCACTCCATCTTATCTCCCTCAAACCAGCAATGCACTTTATGAATCAAATCTTGTATTTGTGCACGGATGGAACCGTCCATATTCAGTCTCCAGTCGTAAAGTGCAAAACCTTTGGACAAAAAGGTTGTGGTTTTACGCAAAACAATTTGCTCCTTCAAAAAACCATAATTGCCAAGCTTATCAGCAGGTACATTTCGTAATGACAGAAGGGTGTCACCAGATAAAAACGGGGTGACGATAACAGCCCAATGACATTTGTCCCATCCTAACAAAGTCGCCACTTGCTCAAAAGCCAAAAGAAACATCTCTGGGTCATCAGACGGACCCATCTTCGTCAGCACATTCTTAACGTTGTCCGGGAGCGGAGGCAGAGGAACGACTCGCCTAACATTTTGCGGAGGTGGAGGAGGATCATCCTCCGGATCGTAAGGGAGTGGAACATTCTGGGCGATTTGAAAAATGTATTCGGCTTCCAACTGCGCATCCATCTGTGCAACCACTCCTGGTGCCACTTGTCACGCTTGGGTCACAGATTTGCACAGAGACACAGGAGGTTGTAGAAAAAAAGGAACTTTATTCAAAGCACTACAAACAAACATTTGTCTTTTTTTAAAAGTTTAAACGTGCTCCATGACAAGTCAGAGATGACAGTTCTGCTAGGAGCAGAGAATGTCTGAGATAGAGATAAGGAGAAGCAAACAATCAATTTAACAAACTGAAAGAAGCCCATGCAGGCTTTTTAAGAAGGCAGAGCACCGCGCGAGAGGCATATTACGTGACAGAGCCGGCCAGAAGGGAAAGGAGGAATGTGAAGGTAGTCTGTCTGTTTCTTAGGGGTTTTCCCAGGGGCGTCTGTATCTTCTGGGGGTGCAATCAGCTTCGCAGCTCACAATATATATATATATATATATATATATAAACGTCTACGCGTGGAAATGTGTGTTTGTCTCTCCGGCCCGGAAGTGAGAGGTGGAGTCGAGGTAAGGGCTCCTTCTCCGTGGAAACAGAAAACTCGCTTAAAAGCTAATATACAAGCAAGGCAAGCACGTCAGCAAAATAAATCCTCAGAAGAAAGACAAAGTTGCTTAGCCGCTAACATTTGCAAAACGGTATCCCTTTTACTTTTCCTCCTGCCACTAATGCACAAGCGTTGCGAGCATGTCGGCAAAACGAATCCTCCTGGGAGAGAGATGCCCAGAGTAGTTCCTTTCAATTACCTGACATCTCTTCATTTCAATTTTTTTTTCTGATGATTTCAATAGTTTCTAGAACCCCGGGCTTTTTACAGCACGGGTTCACACAGCTAGTGTATATATATATATATATATATATATATATATATATATATATATATATATATATATATATATATATATATATATATATATATATATATATATATATATATATAAAGGAGAGTTGGGATCCGAGAGACTGTGTTTGTGTGTTTGTGGAGGGATGGAAAGTTAAGGCGGGTGTTGGAGTCACGTGATCATCTCCCCTCCCATTCACCTCATTTCATTCACTTCATTTCGCTCCGAGCTGAGCTCCGCAGCTGACGCGGTCTTGCCGTTCTTTTTCCTTAGTGTTTAGTCGTTTCTCCTTTACTGATTTACTGTTTAGTAGACACACTACTTATTGAATAGTGTTTTTTCCTTTAGTGTTTCTACTTTGTGTTTCTTAGTGTTTAGTAGACGCTGTGGGCGAAATTAGAGTTGGGATCCGAGAGACTGTGTTTGTGTGTTTGTGGAGGGATGGAGAGTTAAGGCGGGTGTTGGAGTCACGTGATCATCTCCCCTCCCATTCACCTCATTTTATTCACTTCATTATACTCCGAGCTGAGCTGAGCTGAGCTCCGCAGCTGACGTGGTCTTGCCGTTCTTGATTTGCTTTTCACATGGCCAACTATACGTTGCATGCTCAAGAGTAAGCTTAGCGCACAGCTTGGTCATATTACAACCGGAGGGGTGAACTGACAACATGGTATAGAAAGAGATCCTTAACAAATAATTATTGGTATATTTTCCCTCAGTTTATTATTTTCAATTTTAAAGCAGTACTTCGTCGCTGCGAAGCGTGGGTATTTTGCTAGTATATATATATATATATATATATATATATATATATATATATATATATATAATTTATTTAAAGAACTTCTGCAAAAAGCCTATCTATTTTACATTTGCAGTATGACAAAACAAAGGAAAAGCTGTGGAACCTTCTATACACAGGTATGCACCTTTCCTAATTATGTGCAGTCACCTGAACTGACCACAGGTGGACTCCAAACAAGGTGTAGAAACAAAATGGTGTCGTGGCAAAATGTACACAAAGTATATGCCATTTCTGACCAAATATTCAACATCCTTCCATATGAAAATCCAGAAACCAGAGCTTCCAGAGAAAGACACCCAGACATGATAGGATTAAGCCGACTCCACACACTCAGTGTCTGGGCCAGGAATTGGGTGAAGCAGTAACCACAACCTGAACAAGCAGCATAAATATTTTAATAGTACAGTCACATTTTAAAAATGTTTTTGCACTAATAGTTGTCATTTTAAGAAATATTTTATGGTAATAAATAGATTAAAATAAATATTATGTCAATGGAATACATTCCTTTAACAATGCTTAAAATGAAACATAATACTGTAGGAGTTATAGGCAACCATGCGGGTCTCCAAGCTAGCATAACAATAGTCACAATCAAGCACAAATACTTAAAACTTAATGGCAATAACTCAAGATTAATGATTCAAGTCTGCCTTTTGTATTTTCCTTTATATAATAAGCACACTCTAACAGGCTTCATTCAAGCCTTTGCTGTTACAAATGATTAAATTCAACTAGAAACTGTTCATTATCTGCAATGGCAATTTAAAGGCACAATTAGCTGATACATGCTGCTGAACAATATTTTAACTAAAATCCAAGTTATCTCTCAGAATTGTACAAATTACGAATAAAAGTGCAACCACATGTATGCATTAACTCTTCATAATAATAAACCACACACATTTATCTTAACAAATATTATAATGATTTTCACATGAGTCAATAATAAGGAATTATACATTTACAGGACCTTAATTAGCTTGTTTGATTACTTGGCTTGTGTTTCTGAATTGAGGATAAATCCAAAGTGATCTACGAGACCCAATGAGCAGCTAAGGAAGAACCTGATCTTAGTTACAATATTATAATGAGTAATGAGATGGCACCATCATGGATGGTAAATTCAGCCCTTACATGAATGGGCACATGTATTGTTTTTACTCAATACAGGCAATCTCTTAATGCTAGTGCACCTAATCAGACTCCCCCACAATTAGAGGCCATGAACAATGCCTTCAAAACTACAAATGCATATGTACACACCTAGGCAGGTCACAGGTCACCTCACCTTGTCCCCCTCACATGTAAACTGGATGATGACACTCACATTGGTGTAGATGTTTGGCCAACTCTCAGACGCTTGGTTTCTCTTTGTTCTTGAAATTCTTGATATCTCAGCACCTAGACATCATGCAGCTACACAGATTCTACTCAATCTGTCCTCCAGTATGCTGGCTCTCCTTATAAACACACTTTTTTTAGCTTTATAATGCACTTTAAGCTCTATAATGCACAGGTTAGACCTAATCTTGAGTACTGTGTGCAGTTTTGGTCTCTGGCTATAAAAGTGACAGAGCATCCCTAGAAAAAATCCAAACACCAAGTAAGTTGATTGAAGGACTGCAGCGGATGAGTTATGAGGAAAGGTTAAAGAAGTTAAACCTTTTCAGTTTGAGCAAAAGGAGATTAAGAGGTGTCAGGACTGAAGTGTTTAAAATTATGAAAGGAAGTAGTACAGTGGATCCAGACTGTTACTTTAAAATTAATTCACAGCTAGAAAAATGTTAAGCGTAAATTTTATACAAACATTAGAGAACAGAGAGACAGAGAACCATAGACACATGCAATACGTTAGTAAGTGGTATGATAGACAGTAGTACATTAAGGACTTTCAAAACTCGACTTTATGTTGTTTTGAAGGAATCAGTTGGATAGGAATGACGAGCTCTGGTGGGCTGAATGACCTGATTTTGTCAAAATGTTTCTAATAATTTAACACTAGAATTACTAAAGCCTACAAAAAAACTCGTAATCCCAGCCCACTTTAAATCCCTTCGCACCTCTCCATCAGCGTCTTTTGTGTTGTAAATGTGTCGATCAACACAAGTAGCAAGCAGCTTGCTATACCATCCCCCCAACAACGCAGAAAGGGCAGAAAGTTCTCTCAGCTCAAGTCTGTTTTCCTGCATGTCAGTTGCCGTGAGTTGTATAGGTTAAATAATATATCGTATTTAGAATACATGCATTTCATGTGTGTTCCGTGGCTACAACAATCTATGTAAACACATCGTTAAAACTGAAAAGTTTTTCATGTTTTAGTAATAATTGACAAAATGTAGACATGAAGTGTATAATGTGTGAAGCCTGACAGTCCAAATATCAAATAAACACTTTCACAAAACGTACAAGTTTAACAAAACAAGTGCGCTTTTTTTCAAGAATATAATGGCAGAAAAAGAACTTGCGTTTGTGTATGACATTGACACGCCTTTAATACGACGGCTTTGGTGGTGCAGCTGTAAGAACTACTAACTGGGTAATCAAGACACTCGTGGTTTGATCCCGGATGCCTCGGTTTTGAGTAGTGAGCTGCTCTTATTCTTACTATTATGGAATAAAAACATACATTTGATTTGAGTCTGTAACAGCTGGTGTAAATGTATGGTACTTGTAAAGGTTAGCATTTTAAATTTTTTATTTAATTTTATTCTCTCAGTCATGTGCACGCTCGCCCCGATCTGACACTGCTGTTTTGAAATAAACATGTACTATGGGAAAGGTGAACTCAGATGAGGATGAGGGTTTTACATCGGAGAAAGAGAACAGAAGCCCTCTCTGCAAAAAAGGTCCACTCACATATAAGAACAACACAGCTGCACCAGGCATAAAGGCGACAGATGGCACCGTTTGGATACAGCAACAGATCGGGTGTCATCCAGCCAGTCAGTCTGCCCCACACCTATCCTTCAATGAAACAGCAGTGCTTACAGAGCTTTTCAAGGTATTGCGTAAAGTCCTGTTTGTGATTATGTTTTGTGATGGTCTTTATATGAAAACCACTTATATGTTACTTATATAAAAGCCAGACTGAATGTTATTTACCTTGATTAATTTTCTTATCTTCCTACAGCATAAAGTCACAAGTAAACTGCAGAGCTTCTGACTTTGATTGACACGGGCATGCTCACAAAGTACATATGCAATTATTAAACTTCAGAACTGCATTCTACGCTGTCTTGGTGACAGAGCAAGATGTAGAGGACAGGAAGATATGGAACAAGATGATCTGCTGTGGCGACCCCTAACGGGAGCAGCCGAAAAAAGAAGAAGAATATTCTGCACAATCTTAGTGACGTCTTTGTTGGTAGGATGACCCAAGAATCTGCAATTATAGTCAACAAAAAGAACAGTTTATTTGAGGTTCAAAGCAGGAGAAAAGGATGGATGGTACAATAAGGAATTGAAGAAATAACTAAGAATGGAGCTTGCATGTCTTCCCCTGTATTTGCATGGGTTCCTCCAGGAGCTTTGGTTTCCTTCCACGGTCCAAACACATGGATTGGTGATACTAAATTGGCCCTAGTGTGTGGTTGGGGTGTGTGTGTGTGTTTACCCTGCGATGGAATAGTACCCAGTCCAGGGTTTGTTCCTGCCTTGTGACCTGTTCTAGCTAGGATTAACCAAGCACAGTCTCCGTCAATGATGTGTGTGTGTGAGTGTGACAAGCGGTGAGCTGACAATGTGTCTATTGTTGGTTCCTTTTGTATCCCTGAGCTGCCAGGGCAGGCTCCAGCCCCTCATCAGTCTGAATCTGATTAAGTCTATTTCATAATTGTTAGATGGATAACATTGCATAAATACTCAAATTATATACCTCTTCTGAGTTGTGGACTTTTTTACTCAGATCTTTACCACTAGAAAAATCAAATTAATGTGTAAAATGCCACATGCATAAAGAAATCTACACATACTAATTGTTTCCTAGTTACATAAGATTCGTAAATATTTTACTAGATGATAGTGTATAATCTATGGGAGGTTCCTATAACCACCATCAGTTGAATTGAATTGGTATATTCTAGCCATTTCCAACAGCTCTGACTAAACATTATTTTCAGTTAGTGATCAGCCTTGCCATGTGTAAGGTGTAGAGGGCACAAGGTTTTAAACCGTGCCTACGTGCCTTTTGAGTGTGTGAAGTAACATGTAAGACAACGTGCTTATTTGAGTGCTGAGCCATACGCTTAAAGCATACAGAAGAAGAAGTTTAGAGAAGATATATTTTTCCTTTTTTTTGCTCTTTTATTCTACGTGTGTAACAATTTCTTTCTTTATTCTTGTGTGGATTATTTGCCTTTAATTTTCACTAAATATTTTTTAAACAAACTTTTGGACTGAGAGATTTTTTTCGGAACACGTTTTACCCATGCTTGAACTCGCCTTATACTTCGGTGGCTACATTATATTAAGAGAACTTTTTGCATGATCTGGAGGAAAAATATTTGAATCATTGCTGTTTGTGTTAAAATTAAAAATTCAGAGCACAGATACGAGGCAAAATGAGTGATTTCTCCAAAGGAGACAAGACTGATCATTCTTAGCATTTGGAAAATGAAAAGAGAAGCTCATTGAGACCTACAACTAATAGGAAAATATTGAGAACCCCAAAAGGTCAAATGCGATTTCGATCTATTCATCAAGTTAACATATAAAACCTGAAAAATCTTACAACAGGGCTGAACATACCTCTTACAAAGGTCATACTTAATTAGCTCTGTGGAATTTTTTTACAGCAGACAGGGTGCTCTAATATTATATTGCTTATTCCTAACACTGCTAAGATTCATTTTAAACAGTGTTTAGAAAGCAAGGAAAAATGTTAAGAGGCAATTTTTAACTGTTCATTTCACTCAGTTTTATGCAGGTTTTAAATGGCTTGCATTTGGGAGAATTAAAGCAAACAGCATGCAGCTAACCAATTTTTGGAGTGCCACAGCAAAGGGTCTGAATACTTACATAAATGAGAGGTTTCAGTTTTTGATTTTTAATACATTTGCAACCCCTTCTGAAAGCATGTTTTTATGTTATAATTCTGGGTTATTGAGTGTGGATTGATTGGCTAAAATGGTAAATTTCTACTTTTAAAATTAAACCTACAACATGATAAAGTGTGCAGAAAATGAAGGGGTCTGAACAGTGGTGGTTTGTAATGTAGGGTGCTGGGGCACTGCCACTCCCTGAAAATATTTTTAAAATTCTACTTAAATTAATTAGGTAATGTGAAGTAATCATGAAACAGATGTGTTTATTTGCTCAATGTGCCTGGTGTCAGCACATGTCAACATTCATTAAAAACTGGTTTTCGACTAGTATTTGCTGTGTGAATAAACATAAAAAAAACCCCTCTGTGAATACCTATATTTTTGGAGTCAAGGATGCAGGCCAAATGAGAGTCTATGTAAGTCCTTTATATTTTGGTAACCTGAGGCTCCCCTTTTATTGGTTGTTTTCCAGGGATGCAGGTCTGTTTACCCAGAGTGCTCCCACATTTATTGGCAGTGAATTAGTATTGTTTTAGGATTTGTTAATTTAATGTGATTGGAAAATTGTCAGGGGTGGCGCAGTGGTAGCGCTGCTGCCTCGCAGTTAGGAGGCCCGGGTTCGCTTCCCGGGTCCTCCCTGCGTGGAGTTTGCATGTTCTCCCCATGTCTGCGTGGGTTTCCTCCAGGCACTCTGGTTTCCTCCCACAGTCCAAACACATGCAGGTTAGGTGGATTGGCAATTCTAAATTGGCCCTAGTGTGTGCTTGGTGTGTGGGTGTGTCTGTGTGTGTCCTGCGGTGGGTTGGCACCCTGCTCAGGATTGGTTCCTGCCTTGTGCCCTGTGTTGGCTGGGATTGGCTCCCGCAGACCCTCGTGACCCTGTGTTCGGATTCGGCGGGTTGGAAAATGGATGGATGGATATACAGAAATTTTCAGGCCTGAAGGACAGTAGGGCAAAATTTATGTTCAAGAAAATGTAAGTATTATCAGCATAAACATGTACTGGGAATTGGATAAGGTTGTGGGGTCCAGAAGCTGAGGGCCATCTGTTGATGAAAGAAAAATTTACTGATCTCGACATTGCTGATGATGCTGTGATCTTCACAGAATCAATGGAGGCTCTGATCAGGGTTCTTGGGAGACTGAGCGAGAAGTCTAAGTGTCCGGGCTTGCTAGTGTCCTGATAAAAACCAACATCCAGGCCTTTAATGACCTCTTGGTCATGGCCTTCAGCAGTGTGTCTGTCTGCGGAGAGAGTGTCGACCTCGTCGAGAGGTTAACTTACCTCAGCAGTGATAGTCATATCTCTGGTGACTCTTCCTATGAAGATGGGTTGAGAGAGGATTGGGATGGATTGGGAGAGCATGGGGGGTCAGGAAGTCGCTGGAAAGGGGTGTGTGGTGCTCCCGATATCTATGCAAAAGGACAAAGGTCCAAGTCTTTAGAGTCCTGGTGCTTCCTGTCTTGCTATATGGTTGTGAGACAAGGTCACACTATACAGTGACCTGAGACGAAGACTGGACTCCTTGGTACTGTGTCTCTTCAGAGAATCCTTGGGTACCATTGGTTTGACTTTGTGTCAAATGAGCAGTTGTTCACAAAGTCCCGAATGATGCACATACAACCACATGGCATGATTCCCCGAGGGTGATCCAGCTCGCAGGATCCTCATTGTTGAGGACCCAAGTGGCTGGATCAGACCAAGGGGATGCCCACATGACACCTGGCTGCAGCTGCAGAGGGTCATTTCTGGAAGGTGGGATTGGGTGCTGTGTCTGCCTGGGGGGTTGCTCACTAGAATCCTGAGCTGTTTTGTCATGTGGTGGGTGCAGCAACATGCTGTACCAGTGCATGCTCCATAACCTGACCTGACGTGATCATAAAGACAGAATAAGATTTAGGTTGGACTTGTCCTGTGGGTAGAGTACAAGAAAGGTTGGGGCAAGTTATGTTTTAAGATATTTTCTTAAGATAAGTTTTAAGGGGGAGTCTTTGGATCTTGCAATGTGATGTTGTGCCCAGGTGAGGTAAGCCTGGAAAACTTGCATAGGACAGGGCAGATTGGCAGCAAGTCTAGAATAAAATTAAGGTGAAAATGACTCTGTGGGTGCGCTAAATGATAAACTGCTTGACTTGAGAAAAATAAAAGGAGTCTTACATGTATGATGTGGATTTACGCAATACAGTGAAATGGCCAAGGACTGGGCACTCTATTAGCAGAGGCAGAAGAAGATTTGGATTGGACTTATGCTATAGATGTGTTATAGGAAAGACAGAAGTCTGCGTTATTAGAAAATTATGGTGGTGAGGGTGCAAACATTATGTTGTGGGTTTTGGCAGAACGGGAAACTGGGCAAGTTGGCAGAGGACTGGGCATTTTGGAGACAGGCATAGTATAAAATTTGGGTGCAGGTGCACCTGTTCCTTTCCATATCTATAGGGCAAGTTATGGGAAGAATAAAGGGACTGTGGATGTCATGGACTGAGGTTTTGGAGCATGGTAGAAATCGGAAAGCTGGCATCAGATTGGACAGCATGGTGGAAAGGGTATAATATATTTTATCCTGGATTTGTCCTATGGGTCTGGTACTGGACAGGTTAAGATGTGCATTGACACTATGATGATGACTACGAGAACATGTGGAATGAGATACATAGATATAAAAGGCACTATATAATAAGTAGATGTGAAATGCACTATATCTCTCTCTATGTAAAATCCAACATCTGTCTGTCTGTCTGTCTGCTTTTAATGGATTTAGATCGGGATTTTGACTTCTCTAATCGCGCTAAGTATCATAATTCGGTTGTGACACTGATTTATTTGTGCGAATCTGAGAGACAGGCTGCGGGCCGAGAGGAGGGGGAGTTGGGTGCCGAATGGGGCTAACCTCACCCATGCGCCAGCCTCCATTCAAATCGCTCTACCTCTTGCAAGAACTACTTAACGGATTTATATCGGGTTTTGCTCTACAATTAGCTTAAACATTCCAGCTGATTTTGTGACTTCTCTCATAAGTATCTAAGTATCATAGTTTGGTTGCGCTACCGATTTATTTACATGAATCCAAGAGACAGGCTGTGGACCGATGGATGGGGCCATCCTCACTCACACGCCAGGCTCCGTTTGAGTCGGTCTACCTCTTGCCATGTGTTGGAGCGTACCTTGCCTCCACTTAGCTAGCAATACCTGTTTGTTCAGCAGACATTATCATCTAGAGATTGTTAAAGAGTAACGTTTGATGATATTGAGAGAGATACCAAAATATTGCATATCAAGAGAGCCTCGGATACAAGAGCTATCAATATAAATTCTTCTCAATACAAATTATTACATTTTGTTTAATTGATTTTTATAGTATGTCCTGTTTCACTACCACATGGGTGGAGCCGCAGGGGACAGCTAGTAATAGATAAGTGCTGCTTCAGTTTACCCTCCAAAAAGCTGCGCACCAGCCCAATTTTTTTCAACTGAGTACTTGAATTCAGTAGAGCTTTCTTCTAAATATATGCTACAAAGAAACATCTTAATTTCACTGATACGAGCAAACCAATTGATAGTCAATAGTAAAAATTTACTGAAATACACATTATGTTTGGTATTGGGCTTTTGGTGAAAAGCAATATGGTATAATATATTTGGACTATAAAGTGCAAAGCTGAAGAATGAATCCCTCCTTTGACTTATTGTGTGACCCTGAGCAAGTCATTTAACTTGCCTGTCATCCAAGTGTCAAAAATAAATGAGAGGATTACACTAGATCTCTGTACTTGTATTAAATTTTAAAATAAACATACTAATATCGCTATTAGATAAAAAAAATGCCCTGCCTCGCTTTATGTTTTTCATGATAGAAAGGAGCTATATAAAATAAAGAGTGCTTAATATGATATGTCAGGAATGCAATTTACAGGTGGGTTTTAAAAGCATATGTTACTGTTTGGTTAGAAAGGTTATGATAGAAAGAGAAAGACGAGACTACGATAAAGAGTTGAGGTACCACTACCCTGGTCACGTTGTATAATTGATGGAATCAAAAACAAGAAAGCATGCAGGGATTACAGAGGCGTTTTCTTAGGCTAGAGTTTAGGACAGAACTACCCTAAGATGGCGGCTCTTCCTGCTATACATCCTTCTAGCAGGGAAAGGTGGGTCCAAGTGGACGGATATTGGAAGTGATATCAGTGGTATTACAGCCATCAATCTTCCAGTCTGCAGTGGGAGGAAGAGAAAAGGCATTAGGACACCGCGCCAGCCCCTGGAGAAAAGGGGAAATTACAATCATCTGAGCCCTTAACTGATGCCTATGCAAATGTGGGTGACAATATATATATATATATATATATATATATATATATATATATATATATATATATATATATATAGTGAGAAGTAATAACTCCACAAAATCTTTATCAAGAGTTGGGGAATTGCCCCATATAATATCGTTGCTTTTTTGAGGTCAAGATGATAAATTTATATCAGACATTCGACAACAAAGTATGGAAAATGGTAGGCTTTTATACAGATTACAAAATGGCTGTTGGAAATGAGTAAACGGAAGTGACGCCATCATCTGGAGGTGGAAGTGACATCATCGGGAAGTATATATATATATATATACACTAGGGGCCTTTTCCCCCTGCTCGCTTCGCTCGTCCACCCCCAGAGCGCACTACGTGCCAGCCACTTCGCATCTCTGCTGCTCGCATTGTGAAGGGGAGTGCTGAATGCATACTAAGGAGATGCAGACGGATCATCTGCTGGCTTGCTGCTCCTGCTGCCGAGCTGCATGTGCGATGCGCGTCGATCATTTAAAAGCCTGTACAGCAGCTGTCCTTTTGTCTCACCACCTTGTCTCGCGGGACGTCAAAGTGTCTTCTGAGAAGATCACGTCTTGACCCAAGTTTTTTTTTATTATAATAGAGAGATATATACTGGCTATATTTTTTTATAAAATAAATAAATATAAATACTAGCTGTGCTACCCGGCTAAGATGGGCTGATATCTAAGTAATCAAGGTAGACATCAGCATTAAGATTTGCAGAGCATGTAGTAACATGTATTTTGTAATGAATGTAATAATAAACTACATTACTACAATTTTTTCTGGTGCAGCATTTGTTTAAATAACAAATGTAATGCATATGTCTCTGTTATATTCCATTAGGTATGGGCTTCATAAAAGCATTTGATGTTTGTGATGCACCATCTGTTGGAATGACAGAGAGACAGTAACTGGATGAACACACAGGCATGTTTCCTTTTATTAAGGTGATAACATACAATAATATTCTTAATCATGTTCAAATTCTCCAGGGACAGGCCATACCAAACAGGAGTACTGTTATATGCTCTGTCTAGCCAGCAAACATAGAATTTGCAATCCCATGAGATACCCACACCTCATTTACAAATAAATGAAGAAAAAAATAGTCATTTCTTTAATACAATGGATTTCACAAAGACACTTCTATCTGTCATGGCCACATAGCACTTTCATTTATACGTTAGGAATTGCAAGTAGTCAAGAACCCATACCAGAGCACTGCCAAAACGGTTCCTACCTATATGTGTTCTTTTTTTCAAGTAAACCCATTTTTTAAAGATTACAGGGTACTGAAGCAAAACATCAATTGTGTGGAGAGTTGTATATTACAAGCTGAAGGTCAAATATTTCTTGATCTTCATAGTCTCATTCAGTAAATCATATTTTTTCTTCTTCAGAGAAAAAGACTACACTATTTTCTAAACACCTTTAAACCCATGGCTCACAGTACATATTATCAAAAAATATCAAATACATAAAAGCTTGTCTTTCCACCAGAAGCTAAGTTTTTTTCTTTTATTTTTCTTTGAGTATCAACTAGGCAGGAGGGTGTGTTTTATCCAAAAACCATATTAGTTTGGTTTGTTTTAGAATAAAACACGCTGATCGATTGCAAAGCACTGGTGTGCAAGTGATTTTTCATTTTGCCATTTTATGTGTGTTTCATCTAAACAGGGGAACTACTGTTGGTTAATACATCATTACGTGACCTCTGCCCTTGTAAAACTGAATAACAGACAACACAAATTTCTACCTACAATATATATTTGTGTGAAACTTTTGGTGAAGACAATGAAGAAGTGTAAATCAGGTAGAGAGAAATGCAAAAAACAGAAAGACAATTAGAAAACACACAGAAAAGTGTACAGTTGGTACCTGGTTCAAGGATCCCCATATAGCTGTAGTATGTAAAAACTGAGTGCCAATATGTGTCTGCACTGATTAGTCTGTACATCCACTAAACCATCTTATCATGATGACGGTGACAATGCTGAAGAGTCAACTGAGGCCAAAGTTGAAAAAGTTAAGCATTCAGTGCAAGGTAGTAGGAATAATTCTGATATTTCTTTGACCCTGCACTTTGGCCACACTTAATACCTAAAATTATAACAATGAATATTATAGATAGATAGATAGATGATAGATAGATAGATAGATAGATAGATAGATAGATAGATAGATAGATAGATAGATAGATAGATAGATAGATAGATAGATAGATAGATAGATAGATAGATAGATAGATAGATAGATGTCTCATTTGTCCAAAGGGGAAACATACCTTTTTACAGAAGTTAAGAAATACTGTGCCTTCAGAAAGCCTCCAGACCCTTTCACTTTGAACACATTTTGCTATGTTGCAGCCTTGTGCTAAAATCATTTAAATAATTTTTTCCCTCAACAAGCAACACTCACTACCCCAGAATGACAAAGCTAAAACAGGATTAAAAATAAGTAAAACTGAAATATCACATTGATGCAAGTATTCTGTCCTTTACTCAGTACTTCATTGAAGCCTCTTTGGCAGCAATTACAGTCAGGAGTCTTCTAGGGTGTGATGTGACAAGCTTTACATAATTGAATTTGGGACTTTTTTGCCATTCTTCTCTGCAGATCCTTTCAAGCTCCATCAGGGTGGATGGAGAACATCAGCGGACAGCTATTTTCAGGTGGCTTCAGAGATTTTTTATTGGATTGAAGTCAATGCTCTGGCTGGGATACTCGAGAACATTTACAGAGTTGTTCCTAAACAACTTGTGTGTTGTCTTTGCTTTACGCGGAGTTGTGCAATTTAAACATTTACTTGTTTATAAAGAAAGTCAGTTATTTAAAAAGTAGAAGTATAAACATCAGGTTCAAGGAACAAAAAGAATTTCACAATTTTACATTTGTGGCATGAAAACAAGACAAAGAAAAAGTCATTTCAAAAATGTAGAAGTTAATTATGCAGTAGAACACATTCAGAACTGTAGATAGTTTAGCCCAAGTTCACAAAGCCATTGACAGCACAAAGAAAATGAATCTGGCAAATTCCTTTAATATAAAGAATTAAGAATGCTATTGATAAAAACTGGAACATACATTCAAGCTGGAAAGAGGGCAGATCTGTTTTACTCTTATAGCAGTGAAAGCATGGAATAAATTGACAAATCATGTTGCTCTAGAAAATGGTTTCTCTGCCATGTTTAAATGAAAATGGAGATAGATAGATAGATAGATAGATAGATAGATAGATAGATAGATAGATAGATAGATAGATAGATAGATAGATAGATAGATAGATAGATAGATAGATAGATAGATAGATAGATACTTTATTAATCCCAAGGGGAAATTCACATAATCCAGCAGTAGCATACTGATAAAAAACAATATTACATTAATGAGTGATACAAATGCAGGTATAACAGACAATAACTTTGTATTATGTTAACGTTTACCCCCCTGGATGGAATTGAAGAGTCACATAGTGTGGTGGAGGAACGATCTCCTCAGTCTGTCAGTGGAGCAGGATGGTGACAGCAGTCTGTCGCTGAAGCTACTCCTCTGTCTGGAGATGATACTGTTCAGTGGATGCAGTGGATTCTCCATTATTGACAGGAGCCTGCTCAGTGCCCGTCGCTCTGCCACGGGTGTCAAACTGTCCGGCTCTGTGCCTACAATAGAGACTGCCTTCCTCACCAGTTTGTCCAGGCATGAGGTGTCCCTCTTCTTTATGCTGCCTCCCCAGCACACCACCGCGTAGAAGAAGGTGCTCGCCACAACCGTCTGATAGAACATCTGCAGCATCTTATTACAGATGTTGAAAGATGCCAGCCTTCTAAGGAAGTATAGTCGGCTCTGTCCTCTCTTGCACAGAGCATCAGTATTGGCAGTCCAGTCTAATTTATCATCCAGCTGCACTTCCAGGTATTTATAGGTCTGCACCATCTGCACACAATCACCTCTGATGATCACAGGGTCCATGAGGGGCCTGGTCCTCCTAAAATCCACCACCAGCTCCTTGGTTTTGCTGGTTTTCAGTTGTAGGTGGTTTGAGTCGCACCATTTAACAAAGTCCTTGATTAGGTTCCTATACTCCTCCTCCTGCCCACTCCTGATGCAGCCCACAATAGCAGTGTCATCAGCGAACTTTTGCACGTGGCAGGACTCCGAGTTGTATTGGAAATCCGATGTATATAGGCTGAACAGGACCGGAGAAAGTACAGTCCCCTGTGGCACTCCTGTGTTGCTGACCACAATGTCAGACCTGCAGTTCCCGAGACGCACATACTGAGGTCTGTCTGTAAGATAGTCCACGATCCATGCCACCAGGTATGAATCTACTCCCACCTCTGTCAGTTTGCCTAAGGAGCAGAGGTTGGATGGTGTTGAAGGCGGTAGAGAAGTCCAGAAACATAATTCTTACAGCTCCACTGCCTCTGTCCGAGTGAGAGAGGGATCGCTGCAGCAAATAGATGATGGCATCCTCCGTTCCCACCTTCTCCTGGCATGCGAACTGCAGATGGTCGAGGGCGTGGCGGACTTATGGCCTCAGGTGGTTAAGCAGCAGCCGCTCTATGGTCTTCATCACATGTGACGTCAGAGCGACAGGCCGGAGGTCATTCAGCTCGCTAGGACGTGATACCTTTGGGACTGGGGTGATGCAAGATGTTTTCCAAAGCCTTGGGACTCTCCCCTGTTCCAGGCTCAAGTTGAAGATGCGCTGTAGAGGACTCCCCTGCTCCAACGCACAGGCCTTTCAGCAGTCGTGGTGATACTCCATCTAATATATACATCCATATAAAGCAAACCATTGTAAATCAAAGATTTTATATTCCTGAGCTAATTATTTTCACAATGTGGTCCAACACACTGTGCCCAGACCATGGTTGGTCTATTCCAGGAAGAAAAATGATATTTGCTTTGTTTTTTTTTTTAAGGTTTTCAGGATGTGAGTTTTTACTCAGGGTTGTTCCAAAGTGAGATGATTCAGGTTGTATGGTAAGCCTATGTTTTGTGTTCATTAGAATTATTTATGAATGCTTTAAAATCACTTCAGTTTGTTTTTGTCCAGAGCCTCCTGACAAACCAACATGAGAAAACTGTCACATACAATATACTGCTTGACTCATTCTAATGTTTCGCTATATAAGACTTCAGGCTTTTTGGGGATACCTAATATTTTTCGCTCTCTGACCCAAAAGACACTGAACCATATTTGGTGCTGGAAATAACCCCCATATGATAAAGAGTGAAGCAATAGGTGTAATGAGCAAAAATAATTGGAAGGACTTAAAGTTGTACATGCCACTTCAACTGACCACAGAGGTTAGCCCTGTAATGGAATACAAGGCATCAAAATTACTCCTTTTCCTATATAGTGACGAGTGAGTCCCTGTCTTGCACCCCACAACGCGAGGCTGAGTCTCAGTACTTTAGCAGCACCAGGTTAATTTAGCTTGAAACAGGATGAGCATGGTTATTTATTGTAGTGGGATCTACCACTCTCCTATACACAGAAACAGCAAACAGGCAGGGTCAGGGCCAAGTAATACTGTTCCCTGCATTTATAATGTTCCTTGCATCACCCATCAATGACAGGCGCTTATAGCGCGACTGCGATCAGCTTGTAGTTGCTTCCGTGGTGCTCCGCTGTAGCGCTGTGAGCAAGGATGAGCAGTCTTCCACAGACACGTCAATCTTGATTTGGGATGCGCTTTGGAGTGTCATCACGTTGGGATGGGGGGCCCAAAAGAGTTTATAAACCTCACAACCCCCCTCCCCCAGCTTTGTCCAGACCAGTGCGGCACAGCGACCATCCAAGCTGGGCTTGGCCAGGCGGGAGAGAACGTCAGCATTGGTGTATGCAGTGGTGAACATCAAAAGCAAAAGCCTGCAAACTAATAGACCACCGACTGAGCTGAGCATTCGTATTCCTTCTGTTTGTACAGCCATTGCAGTAGGGCGTGGTCAGTCACCAGGGTAAACCATCGTCCCTAGAGGGAGTAATGGAGGGCCTCCACCTCCCACTTAATTGCTAAACACTCCTTTTCAGTGGTCGAATAATTACGCTCTCTGGGCAGCAGTTTCCTGCTGAGGAACGTGATGGGGTGTTCTTCCTCCTCAAAGCATTGTGAGAGCACTGCTCCTAAAGTGCTTGCATCCGTTTGCAGAAACAAATAACAATAATAAATTCCTTCTAAAAGTCTGGATTGTGCAGAACCGGGAATGAGGCTAAAGCGGTTTTTAGGTCACAGGCAACATTATGATTCTTTCTGCTCCTCGTCAAGTCAGTGAGGGGGCGGCCCGATATACAAAATTGGGAATGAATCATTTGAAACACCCCACGAGCCTGAGGAAGACACGAACCTGCCTCTGTGTGTCGGGACACGGATACACAAGCACCTCCCCCTCCTTGTCCATTGGAGGCTCGAACAAACCCTTCCCCATGGAATATCCTAGATAATGGGTTTCCGACATACCAGCTTGCATTTCTTAGGGTTGGCTGTCATCCCCGCCATCCGCAAACTGTCAAGCACCGCCTGAAGGCAGACGAGATTCCCAGTTATTATTGAAAATGACCACATTGTCAAGATATGCAGAAGATAGGTGGAATGGGGAAGCAGGATCTGGTCCATCATCCACTGAAAGGTCAACGGTGCACCATGGAGACCAAAAGGGAGCGCTGTAGATTGAAACAATCTGTCCGGAGTGGTGAACAAGGTTCTCTCGCAACTGCACTCCTCCAAGGGGACCTGCCAATAACCCTTCATGAGGTCTAGGGTGGAGATATATGAAGCCTGCCCAAGCTTTTCCAGCAGCTCATCCACATGCAGCATCGGCTATGCATCAAACTTGAAAATCTTATTGAAACACCTAAAATCAATACAGAACTGAACCTAACCATCGGGCTTTGAAATGAGTACAATTGGACTTAGCTTTTGCTTGACCCAGTAACGCCCAATTGGAGCATCTGCTGTACTTCCTCGTGTAACACTTTGCTTGTTGCCTCGGATAGGCGATACGGGGGAACCTGTATAATAACACCCGGCAGATTGACAATCTTGTTTTCCACAATTGTCGTCCAGTCAGGTGCGATAGTAATTCCATTTTCTGGGTGTTAGTTAAATCATCCCCAATGGCGACCTCGGTCTGAGGGACTGCTGCGGCTGTGACCAGGACTTCATGACAGTTGTGCCACTCCTTAATATACAAAATTTTTATGGGTTTCCGTTCCGTGGCCATGAACTCTGACTTTGTAATTTACTGGGGACATGTGCTTATTTATCACTACTGGCCCTTGCCATTTGGACTGAAATTTATGTGGATCAGATGGGATCAACACCAGCACACGATCCCCCTAATTTACTCCCGAGTCACTTTCCTTACCTGGCCCCAACCCTGCCTGTTTACTGTGTCTCTGTATAGGAGGGTGGTTTCCTGCATTTGTAATGTTCCTTGCATCACCAATCGATGTCAGACTCTTATAGGGCGACTGGCACTCTACTGCAGCAATGTGAGCCTGCAGTTGCCCTGGCAGCAGATAAGCAGCCTTCCACAGACGCAGCAATCGCGATTTAGGACGTGCTTCGGCATGTCGGGGGGTCCCAAAAGAGTTCAGAAACCTCACAATATATATATGTAATATATTTGTAGCTAGAGATCCACAAAGGTAGGAAATGAGTCACGTATCTTAAAATAGTTATTTACTCCTAAGCTTTCGACAAGTTGTCAGGTGTTATCATTAGAGGAAAATGATTAGACGTACAGGAATTAAAGGCAATATATAGCTGGTGATGGATGGGGATGGAGGGGAGGTTGTAAGGGGGATGGAGTGGATTAGTAAGGTGTGGTTCGGAAGGTGTTGGTCATAAAGTGTTTTTTTATTATTTAGATGTTCTTTTTAAGCCTGCATATGCTGGGTTCAAATCCAAGTGTCTGTTAGATACGTTTTCATTAGAGAGCCACGATTCAGCTAGGTATTTGGCATTCTTAGTGTTGGCCCTGAATGTGAAAGTAAAATATATACAGTACTGTGCAAAAGTTTTAGGCAGGTGTGAAAAAATGCTGTAAACAAAGAATGCTTTCAAAAATGGAAGTGTTAATCATTTATTTTCATCAATCAACAAAATGCAGTGAATGAACAAAAGAGAAATCTAAATCAAATCAATATTTGGTGTGACCACCCTTTGCCTTCAAAACAGCATCAATTCTTCTAGGTACACTTGCACACAGTTTTTGAAGGAACTCGGCTGGTATGTTGTTCCACACATCTTGGAGAACTAACCACAGATCTTCTGTGGATGTAGGCTTCCTCACATCCTTCTGTCTCCTCATGTAATCCCAGACACACTCGATGATGTTGAGATCAGGGCTCTGTGGGGGCCATACCATCACTTCCAGGACTTCTTGTTCTTCAATACGCTGAAGATAGTTCTTAATGACTTTGGCTGTATGTTTGGGGTCGTTGTCCTGCTGCAGAATAAATTTGGGGACAATAATACGTCTCCCTGATGGTATTGCATGATGGATAAGTATCTGCCTGTATTTCTCAGCATTAAGAACACCATTAATCCTGACCAAATCTCCAACTCCATTTGCAGAAATTCAGCCCCAAACGTTCAAGGAATCTCCACCATGCTTCACTGTTGCCTGCAGACACTCATTATTGTACCACTCTCCAGCCCTTTGATGAACAAACTGCCTTCTGTTACAGCCAAATATTTCAAATTTTGACTCATCAGTCCAGAGCACCTGCTACCATTTTTCTGCACCCCAGTTCCTATGTTTTCATGCATACTTGAGTTGCTTGGCCTTGTTTCCACATCGGAGGTATGGCTTTTTGGCTGCAACTCTTCCATGAAGACCACTTCTGGCCAGACTTCTCCGGACAGTAGATGGGTGTACCTGGGTCCCACTGGTTTCTGCAAGTTCTGAGCTGATGGCAGTGCTGGACATCTTCTGATTTCGAATGGTAATAAGCTTGATGTGTCTTTCATCTGCTGCACTAAGTTTCCTTGGCCGACCACTGCGTCTACGATCCTCAATGTTGCCCGTTTCTTTGTGCTTCTTCAAAAGAGCTTGAACAGCACATCTTGAAACCCCAGTCTGCTTTGAAATCTTTGTCTGGGAGAGACCTTGCTGATGCAGTAGAACTACCTTGTGTCTTGTTGATGTGCTCAATCTTGCCATGACATGAAACTGTCTTCCACAACCTCACCTTGGTAGCAGAGTTTGGCTGTTCCTCACCCAGTTTTAAGTCTCCTACACAGCTGTTTCTGTTTCAGTTAATGACTGTGTTTCAGCCTACAAGTGACATTGATGATCATTAGCACCTGTTTGGTAGAATTGGTTGATCAGACACCTGACTAGAATCCTACAAAATCCCTGACTTTGTGCAAGTGGACCTATAAGAATTGATGCTGGTTTGAAGGCAAAAGGTAGTAACACCAAATATTGATTTGATTTAGATTTTTCTTTTGTTCGCTCACTTTGCATTTTGCAAATTGATAACAATAAACAACCATTATTTATATTTCTGAAAGCATTCTTTGTTTACAGCATTTTTTCACACCTGCCTAAAACTTTTGCACAGTACTGTATATACTGTGTAGATCGTCACACATGTAAGCTTGGGGATAACTTAAAGTCTCATTAAATGGTAATTCCACCATGAGTCAACATTTAGTGCTGTTACCTACTACTTCTACTCCTTTCTCTTCAACAGATCTGACAACCAGCAATGACATCACTTCCGGGTTCTGTCTTCTTGAGCCTGCCTCTTCCACCCTGGCTTTCTCTTCAGGGGTTCCACTGCCATCCTGGAGCCGTCTAACCTACGACTCACATCTTAAAAGATGTCCCTTTTTGTTGTTTGATTTTTCCTATTAAATATATAGGGTTTGCCCCAACACTTTGTGATTTCTTTCTTGTTTTATGTTACACACACACACACACGCACACGCACACGCACACACACACACTCATATATATATATATATATATATATATATATATATATATATATATAGTGGGATATGGCCAGACCACTCATCCCGGCCAATACCCCCAGGCCACCAGATAGAGCCCTCCCTATAGCGTGGAAGTGCCCTGAATACCAGCAGGGAATCGTGGACAATGGAATTTTTATTCACAGCCCTGCTGGATACCATGGGGGCCGCCAGAGGACGCTGCAGGGAGGATTGAGGACTATTTTCTCTACACCCCGGAAGTACATCCCAGTCACATGGACAGAAGAAATGACGTACGTCCATGATGAAAAAGAAGAGTTTTGATTTGACCCGGAAGTGCATGGACTGAGGGTTCAGAAGCACTTCCGGGTCAAGGACTATAAAGGACTCTGGGAAATCCCAGACAGACGAGTTGAGTCAGGAGGAAGGGTGGCAACGTGTCTGGGAGTGGAGGATTATTGTATTGATTGTTGTAATTGTGTTTGTTTATGAGTATTGTGGAGTGGAGGGTGCTTTGTGCACTGTATTGTCCTAATAAATTTAGTTATTGGACTTTTATCTGGTGTCTGGCGTCTGATCCGAGGGTTCAAGGGAGTGATAGCGCCCCCTATCTGTCACAATATATATATATATATCACTTTCTTCTTTGATTGAATATCAGTTTCCTGAGCTTTGTTTAAAAATTTCAACTTAGTTTTTTTTCTTTTTTATTACTTAACACATGTTCTGCAAATAATATTTTTTATCACTGTAACATTATGTCAGTAACTAGGTAATAAAAAATGCTTTTAACTTTTTATGTATTTATAGGAACATTTATTGACAGATGTTTGCCAAGAACTGGATCTGGTGTTAAATTGCACTTTCCCATCTGTTTAAAAATTTATTTTATCCAGTTATATGTAAAAATGTTATGGGATTTGACCTAAAAAATTGAAACAATGTGTTTTCTAGTTTGAGAGTTTTGTTATTTTTAGGAAATTCTTATTTGTGATAAAATATAAAGGATTTAACAATGTAGGATACAGCCTGGACACAGACAGGCAGACACCGATGGTTCCACAACCAACACACGTTTATTCATATTTACAATAAATAGACAGCACACAACTCACTGCCCCAGCACAAATCACCCACAAGTCCAGGCCTTTCCAATGCCTTTCTGTCTTCTGGTCTGCCTCCACTCCTCTCCTCCGAGCTCCGTCCTCTTCCACCCGACTCCAGCCATCGAACGGAGGAAGGCGACCCCTTTTAAACCCACCTGGACGTGATCCAGGTGCCTCCCAATGAACGACTGCCGGCACTCCCTGGTGTGGCGGAAGCACTCCGGGTGTCCCTGACCTTCTTCCCCCCAGCACTTCCGGGTGTGGTGGAAGTGCTGAGGGCCAGGGCTCCTCAGGCATTTGGGCACCCCCTGGCGGTGACCATGGGCACTATAGGGTTGAGCTTCCAAGCTCCTTTCCTGTGGTCCCCAAAGCCACCAGTGTGGTCGCCCCCTTGTGGTCTGGAGGAGGCGTAGTCCCTCCTCCGGTCCATCTGGGCGACCCGGCTAGGTACCGCCCCCAGCCGCTCTCCACAACAATTAAATATAAAAATATGTTAGCTTTTAGCCGACAGATGTGTAGTGCTTTTATATCTACACTTTAAAGACAACAAGAAAATGAACATAACAAGATATCCGTTATATTTGATATTTTCTTAAATTATAATTTTCTTTTTGAAAGTAAGGTGACTTTTAATATTGTTTAATTGTTGATTATCAGAAAGGAAACAGCATAACATAATTAGGCACTATAAGGGCTAAGGTCTGAGAACAGAGAGGGTGACCATCAAATCCAGGTACTAGTACAATTTCAAATCTGAGAAATCCAAAACTGTTCTCTTATATAAATCTCTAGGTAAACGACTAACATGTGATGAATGCTTTGAAAAACTCCTTAAGAAACAGAATGACATACAGTGAGAGAGCACTGCATATCAAAATGAACTTATTTCATACAGACTAATAAAAATATATGTAGTTTATTAGAGTCAGTAGTATAATCTTGGGGAAAGAATGCCAACTCCACACAGAAGACAAACCATACCGCAATCAAGCTCGGTAAGCCAGAAAAGTTAGCCATTTTTAGACATGCCACCAATTTGTATTATAACACATTTAGACAGTATGTCTGAAAAAATACTTTGATTCCAGGCCTATATATGTTTATTCCAATATTTTAAATTTGTTTGGAATTATCACACTGAGATATCACATATTACACTATCCTAATAGGCTGCAGCCCCTCATATGCCTGAACTGGATTAAGCATGTTTGAGGCTGAGATGAGAAACTTTTTATATTTGAAACCCAATATAAGTAAAACATAAATTAATGTGAAATACTGATCTATACTTAGTTGAAATTGAAAGAAAAAAAATCACTACATGTAATATATATTTACTAGCCGACGCCCGCCGTAGCACACGGCGATGTAAGAATAGGTACAGAAAACGGTGAGAAAAGAATTCAGAAATCAAGAAGAAATAAATACTTCTTGAAAGACGCAGTGTGCATGTCGAATTTCTGGCCAAGCAGGATTACATGTGAAAAATAAATCAGGCTTTCCGAATTTACGTACTATGGCCATGGCATCCTGATAGTTTTGTTGAATGTATCTTGGACTTCCTGGAAATGTGGACAGTAATATGATCATTTTGCCTACACGTACGTTGTTATTTTCAGCGTTTGCTTGCAGTGCGTCTGATAGTCCTTTGTATTGTTCCACGTGCAGATCTTGGTAATGTAACCTGAGATAGTTGAGACTCGCGCCCTCTGTTTTAACATACGCATCTACAACGTACTGTTTGCCGCTGGAGTGCAAAATATTAAATGTATTCCTCATTGCTAATCTGTACGCGTAAAATTGGCATTGAGTAAGCCTTATTCGCTTGGCGCTTCTTTTATCGGGAACATGTTGTAAATCTTTGTGCCAGCCAATGTCTCCGTAAGGGAATAAAAATGGGTAATAAAAGTGGGTAAACCATAGGATCGCAATTCATACTGAATGTGGAAATCTGTTTACAGGAGTTGCCTATGGGATAGATGCAAATGTCCCTTTCGGCAGGCGTTTTGCCATCTTTAGGGTGGAGTGGTGGCTCTGAGGCTAAGGATCTGCGCTGGTATCCCGAAGGTTGCCGGTTCAAATCCCCGTCACTGCCAAAAAGGCCACTGCTCTGCTGGGCCCTTGAGCAAGGCCCTTAACCTATAATTGCTCCAGGGGTGCTGTACAATGGCTGACCCTGCGCTCTGACCCCAAGGGGTATGCGAAAACTACCAAATTCCTAATACAAGAAATTGTATAAGGCGAAATAAAGAACAAAAACAAAAAAAAACATCTTCTCCGACGAAAATCGCTGCAACATTGGTGTGACATTTCGGGGCATTGTATCATCGTAAATCCTGCCTAGGGTTTTCCTTGAAAACCATTCATACAGATGCTGCTGGATTGGGCTGAGCGATTTCATGCATGTGTTTGTATGATTTAGCGAAGGGGTTGATGGTACTGAGCATGCAATGTTGCTGGAGAAGTACATTTTTGCTGCATGCAGAGTTTGCTTTATTTTGTAAGCGTACTTCAGTAGCTTGCACTGTGTCAAAAACATACAACTGTCCATATCCTGGAGAGGTAGAAGTGTTAGCGTATAGTGGAGAGATTTGGTGATAAATTTGCCCGTGTATTTTACAACAGTATGGTCCGTGGCCAGGAGGCTGAGTTATCTGTGCACCCATTGAAGCAAACGCTAAAGAAGAGTTGTATTCTCGAATGTGTTCACGATAATTTTTAGCTTCTGATGTTTGCTGTGAAAGAAGCTGTTGTAAAGACACAGGTGGCTCCCACAAAGGTGGTAAACCTACTTTACCGTTGTGGCAGCACCTCAAGTACTTGTTGGATGTATTACGCTCAGCAGGCCAGTATAGTGCATGACATGGAAGAGGACGAATAGGAATCGAGAAATGCGGTGTCGGCTGCGTGTGAGCGGGACCGGTTTTGAAGTGGAAGCAAGACAAATCAGAAGAGAAATATATATAAGAGATAAGTTGCACCATTTTGCAATGTCTGTGTCAAATATTCAGCAGGGCAATTGTGCTAAATAATAGTCCCTGATGCAAGGCAAAAGTTTGCCATTTTGTCCTCCCCATATATATATATATATATATATACTAGCAAAATACCCGCGCTTCGCAGCGGAGAATTAGTGTGTTAAAGAGGTTATGAAAAAAAAAAGGAAACATTTTAAAAATAACGTAACATGATTGTCAATGTAATTGTGTTGTCATTGTTATGAGTGTTGCTGTCTTTTATATATATAATATACACACACACATAAACATATATATACATATACATATATATACATATCTACATATACACATATCTACATATATATATACACATGAACATCCACATATATATATACATATATATATATATATACATATATATATATATATATATATATATATATATATATATATATATATATATATAAATATATATATATATATATATATACACACACATACATAAACACACACATATACATACACACACACACATATATATATATATATATATATATATATATATATATATATATATATATATATACAAACACACAGACACATATACATAAATATTTACATATCTACATATATACACATCTACATATATATATATACACATATATATACATATCTACATATATATATATATGTAATTGTGTTGTCATTGTTATGAGTGTTGCTGTCATATATATATATATATATATATATATATATATATATAGCAAAATACCCGCGCTTCGCAGCGGAGAATTAGTGTGTTGAAGAGGTTATGTAAACATATATATATATACATATATACATATATATACATATCTACATATACAGATATCTACATATAGCAAAATACCCGCGCTTCGCAGCAGAGAAGTAGTGTGTTAAAGAGGTTATGTAACTATATATATACATAAACATATATACATATATATATACATATCTACATATACACATATCTACATATACATATATATACATATACACATCCACATATACATATATATATATACATATACAAATTTACATATCTACATATATATATATATATATATATATAGATATAAATATAGACATACATACATACATTCACATATATATATATATATATATATATATACATATCTATATCTATATATATATATATATATATATATATATATATATATATATATATATATATATATATATATATATACTGTATATATACATATCTACTTATTGGCTCCTGTATTTACGATATGGCAGGTTGGATAATGGACGGATGGACATTTGTATGCATAGCCCTATTTGCCCGTTTTCGTTTTTTTTCTTTCTTCAGTAATATTTCAGTAAACCCGGAGCTTGTCAGTTCAAATCCTGGTACTGACACCACTGTGTGACCCTGAGGAAGACACTTCACCTGCATGTGCTGCAAAAAACAAAAGTAATGTAACAAATTGTACCTCAGATGTTGCAAGTTGCTGGAATAAAGGCATAAGTAAAATAGATAAATATGTATTATACACATAGGAACTATTCATTTATTTTCAGTTAAGTCATCTGCAGCAAATTTTTATAAATGAGGGTTTCTCATTTTTAGATAGTGCAAACTGTTTCTTCTTCATTGACGTTTTCTCTCGGAGAGCTTTTTTCATTTCATTGAAAATTAAAGCAGCAGCTGCCAAAATATGTAGCTTTCTTATTAATTTTTCAACATTGTGTAAAATAAATTTATAAAGTAACATAAAAGGTTTAAATACTGGTTATCCTTTTACACTAAAATATTACTAAAGAGATACAAAAAAAGTTAAATGGATATGTTCTTTTTCTTTAAGGAGATTAAATATTATTGAAGAAAGAAAAAAAAAAATTAAACAGCCAAATGGGGCTATGCATACGAACTTAAAAGGTTTAAATAAAACAGAAATATATATTTTATTTTTACTTGCTTAACTTGTGGAGGGTGTATCCTGTAGCAAAGCCCTAACTTTTTTCGTGAAAGCCCGTTTCAGTCAATAAGTCTTAAAAAAAGGTGTAAAGATATTGACAATAAGCTAAGCAAACCCAGGAAGACGTGGAATCGTTTAAATCAAGTATCATTACATCTTCCTTTCTTAAAGAGAAGTAAGGCAGTACTTATAAGCTTACATATTTATATATAGATATACATACATATATATATATATATATCTATATCCGAAGCCGTGCAAGCACACTCTTGAGAATGCAACGTATAGTTGTACAGAAGAAAAGCAATCTTGCCTCAAATGAATGGCAACCTTTTGTAGGTCTATGAACTTAATTTAAACTTTAGGTTTACACGGTGCTTTCTTTCCGAAGTACCCGCACTCATGAATATGTATGTATGTGTCAGTCGGTCAAATCCACGCGCTTCGCACCGCCGAAGTACCGCTTTTAAATTTTTATTAAGAAGAAAATATACTAATAACAGTTTGTTAAGGATCTGTTTTTTTTTGAAGCTGCCTTCACTCGAGTGATCACTTCGACCTGACTTAGTGGCCAACTATAAGCGTTACCTGGTAGGTAACCACCCATACAATCAGATTGTGAATCAGACTACGAATGCCGTGAATGTATTTACCCCGATCTACATGTTGTCAAATAAACGAACCACACGCCGTGGCGCGGAATGTAATTACCCCAATCTACATGTTGTCAAATAAACGAACCACACGCCGTGGCGCAATTTTGGGGGCTTTGCCTGTAGTGCTGACGTCCGAGGTTCGATTCCCGTAAGGGAGTGAAGTGAGTGGCTGGTTACCTACCAGGTAACGCTTATGGTTGGCCAGCAACTGAGGTAACATCAGCCACGGTGCCTTCAGTTGTGAGAAGCAGATCATAGAATGGTTGAAAATAGTTTACTGTCAAATAATGCAGAGTACGCGACACGTCTTTCCCCGTTATTCTTGGCTCATCAGGCGTACACACTCACTGCACTTGCTTACGGTAATCGAACCTCAGACGTCAGCGCTAGAGGGGCTTAGCAGCGGTGAAGTATTGCTTTTAAATTTTAATTAAGAACAAAAGAAAACCTCAGAGGTTCGATTCCCGTAAGGGAGTGAAGTGAGTGGCTGGTTACCTACCAGGTAACGCTTATGGTTGGCCATCAAGTGACGTAACATCAGCCACGGTGCCTTCAGTTGTGAGAAGCAGATCATAGAATGATTGAAAATAGTTTTGCATTTACCTTTTTAGTAAAAGGCGAGCTTTTAAGCATGAGAAATCACCCCGTAAATGCACACGTTTAATTGCACATGTGTTAATATGTATGCGTACACAGTATTAAAAGACAGTGAACAACGTCATTTACCTTTGTTCCCGCGTTTGATAAAAGGCGAGCTTTTAAGCCTGAGAAATCACCCCGTAAATGCACACGTTTAATTGCACATGTGTTAATATGTATGCTTACACAGTATTAAAAGACACTCAAAAATTAACGTCATTTACCTTCGTTCCCGCGTTTGACTCGTGCTGTAAATCTCTTCCTTGTTTTTAGTTCACGTGATTACGTAGGAGGCGTGATGACGCGATACGTGACTCTGCCTCCTCCATTAGAGTATATGGACAAAAAACATGTTCCAGTTATGACCATTACGCGTAGAATTTCGAAATGAAACCTGCCTAACTTTTGTAAGTAAGCTGTAAGGAATGAGCCTGCCAAATTTCAGCCTTCCACCTACACGGGAAGTTCGAGAATTAGTGATGAGTCAGTCAGTCAGTCAGTCAGTCAGTCAGTGAGGGCTTTGCCTTTTATTAATATGTATAGATATATATACATATCTACATATATCTAGACATACATATATACATACATACATTGACATATATATATATACTAGCAAAATACCCGCGCTTCGCAGCGGAGAAGTAGTGTGTTAAAGAGGTTATGAAAAAAAAAGGAAACATTTTAAAAATAACGTAACATGATTGTCAATGTAATTGTGTTGTCATTGTTATGAGTGTTGCTGTGTTTTATATATATAAAATACACACACACACATATAAACATATATATACATATACATATACACATATATATACATATCTACATATATATATATATATATATATATATATATATATACATATACACATCCACATATCAACATATATATATACACATATATACACACACACACGCTTTATGGGTGATGATTGTTTTACTCTTTTTATCTTTATTTTATTTTATTGTAGAATCAACTCCTATCTGCGCACAGCAGGGCAGCCGTGGGCGGATGCGTATGGTGTATTCACTCCATGTTATCGTGCATTGCGCTGTCAGTGGTATTTTGATAAAAGAATTTGAACAACATATAAGAAGCGTATCAATTATTAAACAGTAAAACATTAACATTTAAGAAGTAAAGTTACATTAAGTACTACTGCAGTGCCTTCGGGTATACCTCATTTTTTGTTTGCCCATTACATGCTTAAATGTATACATTTTTTGGTGCACCTACCCGAGAACACGCGACATATAACCGAGCGTGGGAGAAGCATGGATTTTAAACACGCGTTGAGTTCATCTGCTGGTCTCCCTCGTGGAATAACTGGTAATGTTTGACTAAAATCTACAGCGAGTAAAACGACATTACCTCCTATTTTTTTTTTACGATCTCTGAGATCTTGCTTTTTTCGGTTCAAGGCTTCATAAGCTCTTTTATGTTGTATGGTGTACTTATCCCAAACCATCATCTTTGAATGTTGCAAGACTTTCACCTTGTATGTAGATCGGGGTAATTACATTCATTGCATTCCTAGTCTGAATCACAATCTGATTGTATGGGTGGTTACCTGGCACTATAGGGTTGCCACCTGTCCTTTAAAATACGGAATCGTGCCGCGTTTGAGAATGAAATTGCGCGTCCCGTTTTGAATCAATACTGGACGGGATTTATCCTGTATTTTTTTTATCATTTTTTTTTTAAAGCAGCGTCTCATGCAAATCATCCCACACGCATTTTATGAAGATGCCTCCTTTCGTACTTTTGATTGGGTAATACTTGATGTCATCGTTAGTTTGATTGGTGTTTTTAACTGTCCAGTGAGGAGGGCGTGTCTTTTAAGTAGAGTCTGCAAAGTGTTGGCACTGAGATGTGGCATCAGCGCCATAGTTGAAGCCCCTAACGTTGCGGTCAGCAAGTCGGCTAACATCCGCCATGTGCCGTCTTTCAGTTGCGAGAAGCAGATCATAGAATGGTTGAAACTGTTGCCCCATACGTTGCGCCACGGCGTGTGGTTCGTTTATACCTCGTGTCTTCTCATTAAACTTTTATCTCGCGAATATGTTATTGCAATCCGCAGCGGGAGCGTTTCTATAAACTTAATTTAAACTTACGTTTTACACCGTGCTTTGTTTCCCTTATGAACATGCTTGTATGCTTAACTCGCTCCGTTCTCAATTGTTTAATTAATTTTTTGCTCTTCGCTGTTTGCGGCTGTTCCTCCATTTCCCCCTACTTCGTTCTTTTATCTCGCGAATATGTTATTGCAATCCTTAACGGGAGCGTTTCAATAAACTGATTGAAAATAGTTTTGCATTTACCTTTTTAGTAAAAGGCGAGCTTTTAAGCCTGAGAAATCACCCCGTAAATGCACACGTTTAATTGGACATGTGTTAATATGTATGGTTACACAGTATTAAAAGACAGTGAACAACGTCAGTTACCTTTCTTCCCGCGTTTGATAAAAGGTGAGCTTTTAAGCCTGAGAAATCACCCCGTAAATGCACACGTTTAATTGCACATGTGTTAATATGTATGCTTACACAGTATTAAAAGACAGTCAAAAATTAACGTCATTTACCTTCGTTCCCGCGTGTGGCTCGTGCTGTAAATGTCTTCCTTGTTTTTAGTTCACGTGATTACGTAGGAGGCGTGATGACGCGATACGTGACTCCGCCTCCTCCATTACAGTGTATGGACAAAAAATATGTTCCAGTTATGACCATTACGCTTTGAATTTCGAAATGAAACCTGCCTAACTTTTGTAAGTAAGCTGTAAGGAATGAGCCTGCCAAATTTCAGCCTTCCACCTACACGGGAAGTTGGAGAATTAGTGATGAGTGAGTCAGTCAGTCAGTGAGTGAGTGAGTGAGTGAGTGAGTCAGTGAGGGCTTTGCCTTTTATTAGTATAGATACATATACACATATACATATATATATATATATATATACACATGCACACACACACACACACACACACATATATATATATATATATATATATATATATATATATATATACACATACATATATATACAGTGGAACCTCGGTTCAAGAACGTCTCTGAACACGTACAAATCGGGTTATGACCAGAGTTTTGGAATGAATTACGGTCGTGAACCGAGGTTCCACTGTATATATATACACACATATATACTGTATATATATATATATATATATATATATATATATATATATATATATATATATATATATATATATATATAAAACCAGTCAAAAGTTTTAGAATACCTCAGTTTTCCAGTTTTACTTCAGATTTAATCAGTTGAAATGCAATAAATGACTAAAATTGGTAAGCAATAAACTTTCAGATGTTTACATTTAAAATTTAAGTTAGCAAAAATTGAAAAATTGGAAATATTAGAATATTACAAATGGGTCTTCTTGTTTTGGGTATGACATTAAACTACATCTGGCCCTGCAAGGAAAACGTGGGAGTTGGTGGCAGGATTGGCACTCCAGCAACCAGACAACGTCACACAGTTTTGAAATGGCAGACAGGAGCCTCATCCCTGAAAGAGTCAAAATAACCAGAGAGCCAATGGAGTCTGGCATGTCAGTGATTGTTGGTGTGGTTCTGTGGTGTTGCCTGTTGCACGGCCGCACTCTGGTCCCGATTTGAGGCGGCCCAATCAGGTAGATGTGTGGAATGTCTTGTCTCTCTGGCATGATGATCATCATCCTCTGCTGTTGGAAGAGCTTCATAAACTCTGCATTTCAGTGGTGACACTCTCTAGGGTGTGCAGACCTGGGATTGGCCAGATCTCTGTAGGTGAATACACCTTTAATTGGTCTGGTTGCTCTGATGGCTGTCATACCCAGGAAGTAGCTGTTGCTGTGGCAGATCGGCTCCTTCCAATGGAATGCCGCTTCTTTCAACAAACATATTATGAGACTCAGATTAAGGCAATATCTGGGGGCCTTGCCTGTTGTCTCAGTGTATGCTCTGATTGCGGTGAATGATGTCTCGGAAAGGGACACATTTTATTTTGCAACTTTCTTCTTTGTTTGATGGGTGCCTGCGAGGTCACATTTTTCTGGTCATGGGTGACTTCAATGCGACCACTGGCACTTACAGGGATGGCGATGAGGATTGTGTCTGTCCCCATGGGTCTGGAGACTGTGGTGAAAGTGGCTCCACATTCCTTGACTTTGCAAAAGGTCAGGGGCTGCAGATCTCTGGCCCTAGTGTGTGCTTGGTGTGTGGGTGTGTTTGTGTGTGTCCTGCGGTGGGTTGGCACCCTGCCTGGGATTGGTTCCCTGCCTTGTGCCCTGTGTTGGCTGGGATTGGCTCCAGCAGACCCCCGTGACCCTGTATTCATTTTCAGTGGGTTGGAAAATGGATAGATGGATGGAAACTAGTAAACTTTTTATTCTGTCCAGTGCTATTTGAAGCACTATGATCACATACCACTGGATTTGGATAGGAAAAAAAACAAATTTCCATGTCTTTTGATTTGACTGGGATGCCTTTTTACAGGAAATGCTTCCTCACCCAGGCTGGTACTGAGCATTGTCAAATACAAGGCAGACATTGGATAAAAAAGATAGTCCCTTATTACACATCAGTGAAGAAGGCTGACATCTTCTGATTTTTCAGATTTGCAACCCAGTATTAATCAAAAAATTTGATCACATCAAATGACATTTGATTTGACCAGAAGTAAATCAGCTGTTACAAAAACTGCCACTGTCACCTCTGTTGGGTATATTACAGTGATTCCAGATATGTGCTACCCTTCCAAACTGCACCAGCTGCACCATTTTTTTCACTGCCCCTCTATCTCTGGCATTCTGCTTCTGAGAATATGGTATGGCATGTTGCCTTTAAACTAGGTTAGGACTAGTTTGTACCTTCTCCTAGATCCTCATGACTGACACAAAAATCAACAGTGTTTGAAGACTCCTTTGAGTTCCTTGGTCTGACAATCTATGATGAGATGAGCTTACAAAACCTACATGAGACCTTTTAAAATTATTTTATTTAACTCTTACTTCAAAAAAGCTTGTGATTCAGATTAAACAATGAAACCATCTAGAATAGTTGTAGCTGCGTTTTTCCAAAGTTACCAAAGTTAGCAGCTTTAACTCAAAAAATGGGATTCAACAAAATCCTGACTCATAGAAATGATTCCACAAACAAAATATCCATCCATCCATCCATCCAGTTTCCAACCCGCTGAATCTGAACACAGGGTCACGGGGGTCTGCTGGAGCCAATCTCAGCCAACACAGGGCACAAGGCAGGAACCAATCCTGGGTAGGGTGCCAACCCACCGCAGCACACAAACACACCCACACACCAAGCACACACTAGGGCCAGCTTAGAATCGCCAATCCACCTAACCTGCATGTCTTTGGACTGTGGGAGGAAACCGGAGCGCCCGGAGGAAACCCACGCAGACACGGGGAGAACATGCAAACTCCACACAGGGAGGACCCGGGAAGCGAACCCAGGTCTCCTAACTGCGAGACAGCAGTGCTACCACTGCGCCACCATGCCAAAGCAAAACAGTTCACACAAAAAAGAAAATTAAAATAGCAAAAAAAAAAAAAGAAAAATTCTTATTAAGAAAAGTTATATTCAAAGTTTAAATCTTGTTACATCTCAAATTGTTACTATTTGCTTAACATTTCTGAACCAATGGTCAGAAAACTGTATGCCTATCCCATTTCTAAGTTGAAAATGGTTCTTTCAAGGCCCTGCTTACTGGGACCTGCTCTAAACACAACTGAATCTATTATCACACTGTTTCTCAGTTATAGTAAGAAGGTTCTATCTCTTACTTATAGGGGGAAAAAACTATACCATTGTCTATGACTATGGGAGAAATTTATATTCTATTCAAATTAGGCAAACATTAATATGAGTTTAACTCGGAACTTTAACTTTCTAAAATTGGATCTTACAATAGTGTTTCCCAACCTCTGTGGTGTCACAATCCAGTTTATTACATGCCAATTCTTTTAATTTAGCACAACTGCCCAAGAGGGGGGATTGAGGTGGTCCAACTCAGTGAAGTCAGCACAATCATCAAAGGTCGGGGTTGTGTTTGTGGTAGCACATGATCACCAGTTCATTAGCTGAATCAAGTGTGATCATTAATGCTTTTCCTCCTTGATTAATTAAGCACCATCTACAGAGCAGGGGTTGGGGAGGTTGAACAGGATTGCTTATGGTCCACTTGTAATTCTGCTACTGTGAATTGAACGTAGCCATCAAACCAGTGGATGGGGTTTCATCCAGGCTTGGTCACGATCCACCTGCAATGCTGCCACTGTGAATTGAGTTGATCACTTGGAGCGGTGGGGAGGTGGCAAGGTTTCATCTGAGGGCCAGCCTGCAAAAATGCGGCCCACAGAAGGAAAAGGTAAGTTGCTTTATGCCCTAATTGTGCCTATGACGTTCTTGTTAAAATCTACACCAAGACTAATATAGTAAAACAAACAAAACAAACATAAAAACTAAATGAAAAAGTATTACTTGGAGTATTTCAAATAAAAAAAAAATCATATTATCAGAAAAAATTCTGAAATCATCTTTTATTCCAAGTAATTAGGGTAATTGGACAGCAGTTTTAAATTTAAATCATCAGTTACTGGTTATCTCTAATAATCTCCCTGTAACTTTTTTGATTTGATTTGATATACTTTGCTAATCATCCCCTGCTTCAATATACCCCCTGAATACTCCATGTTGCCTCCTTCTCTTAGATTGAAATGTGAAATGCACATACATAGCATTTCCCTGGGGCTTTAGATAGATTGGGAAAATTGGATAATGGGCCAATTTTTTCGATTTTCTTTCTCATTGGATGAAGCTTTGATGCTTTGACCAATTAGCCAGGAGCTGAGCCCAGTGTATTTAATCAGCATCTCTAGGGCAGTTATTTTCTATCTGAAATGACCCAAAGGACCCAGTGTGCCATCTGACCTTTCTTTTGACATGCAGTAATTGGTGTTCAAAAGAGGATGGTTTGGGATATATGCTGTATTTATAAATTTCTTTTCACAAAAAATTAGCAAAGCATAGACTTGGTAAACAGTTTGTGATTGATGGAACTGAAATCTAGAAATATTTCTGAAAGCAGACTGCATACGATATGAGCATTTTATAGTATGTCTTTCATGCTGAATGCCAATCTGATGTGCTTTACATGTACATCACAATGTTTAAAGTAATCCCGATTCTTATAGCTTGAGCACATGCAGCCTAATTGACTCACTCAGGATTCTGAATGTAAGCCTGCTTCCTTGGGATTTGTAGTTTAACTCCTTAACTATTAGACCAGATTGCCAGGCCAAATAAAAACAAGTCAAAATTTTAACTGCCACGTCGACTGTGTTTTTAGCATTTTTCATAAATGATGTTGAGGACAATATTAACAATGGTCACTATCTAGTGTAGTGGGGTGTAATGCATTATCTGGCATTGTAGATGGTATCGATGGTACTTTTTCTGGATGCCAAAAGCCCTCTGTTGAGGCTGCAATTTGGACTCCTGTGGTGCTGCAAGGGAGTTATGGCCCCAGTGGTTAGCTCTGCCAGGGCATCATGAATAAATAGTCCTTTAGCATTATGGACCCTTAGGCTCACAGGTTTGTTCTAACTGTGTTAAATGAGAAAGCATTGTTATAAGAGATTTAAAAGGTACCATAAGATAAAAAGTCAAACAAAGGTACCTCATACTGACTTTTGTCAATCTGTATTAAAGTATGTAGACACGTCTGTAGGAAGCTGCCCCCGACCTTTCATTATTTATTTATTTATCTATTTTTATTTATTTATTTATTTATTATTTATCATATGTAGGTTAACACAAGGTCAACATTACAAAGAACTGTGTATGACGAGAAAAACAAGTCACTCAGCCTAGTTCCAATAATGCTAAAAATAATTTAAAAATTTACAAGTTAAAAATAAACTAGCAATATAAAATAAAATGTGTACGTTTTAAAAGAAGTTATACAGCAATATGAGTTGAATGAGGAGCAAGTACAAATGACAGTTATTGCATAGATAATGGTTTATAAAATGCAGATGCATATTCCATAAAGTACAAATGCATGTTCCAGTCAGTATTCCAAGTGTGTACAGGTACAGTTTGTGTGTGAGTAGTGCAATGTAAATGTAATGCAATGTAGGTGTGACGTAAGTGTGTGTAAGTGTCCAGGTGTTGCTGTTGAGGAGTCGAATGGCCTGGTGGTAAAAACTGTTGTAAAGTCTTGTAGTCCGAGCAGCCAGACTCCTGTATCGTCTGCCAGACGGTAACAAGGAGAACAGCTGGTGTGATGGATGGCTGTGGTCCTTTATGATGCTGCTTGTCTTACGCAGGCACCGATGGAGGTAAATGTCTTCAATGGCAGGGAGACTCTTGCTCGTGATGTGCTCTGCTGCCTTCACCATTCTCTGTAGTGATTTCCGGCTGCTGGCAGAGCAGCTCCCATACCAGACGGTAATAGAGCCCGTCAGCAGACTCTCGACCACACTCCTGTAAAAGTTTGAGGTGATGTTGGCATTCATGCCAACCCTCCTCAGCCTCCTCAGGAAGTAGAGCTGCTGGCGAGCTTTCCTGACCACAGTGTCTGTGTGAAGGGTCCACGAGAGATCCTTGGTGATGTTTACTCCGAGGAACTTGAACCCTTTCAAATTCTATGCCGCTGATGTGGATGGCCTGGTGTTCTCCACCTTGCTGTTTCCGATAGTCCATGATCACCTCCTTGGTTTTGCTGACGTTAAGAGACAAGTTGTCTCTTAATCTCAGCAACAAGAATATATTCCATTATTCATGTCTTGCTCATCATCTTTTACCTTTTTAAGTAAATATTCTGACCTAAAATTTGCATACTATCCGCTATATGCTAAAGATGCTCTTGTATATTCATGTCTCTAAAGGCTTTCTCTAACTAAGGTTCATCCTGACCTGCTTCCTATTTGCAATGAACCATGGCAATGTGATAACCCATGCCCTTAGACCCCAGCACAGATTGAACCTAGGGCATCTTGTAGTTTGTAACCAAGCATCAATGAGATTTTTCCCAGGATTTCTTCCATAGCAGCAATTAATTCATTCTTAATTTTAATTCAGGAACAAAATGAAGTCACAGGGTATGAGATCTAGTGAATACATAGGATGCAAAGCAACAGCCACATTGTTTTTGGTCAAAAACGTTTTCAGTGACAACGCGGTGTGTGAAGGGTGCAACGTAATGTTGCAAAATCCAGTTTTGTGTGTGCCAGTTCTCCAAATGTTTTTTCATGAGCTCAATGAAATGTTGCTGATTAACACTCAGTCCATGTGGGACAACCTCTTTGTGAACAAGTTTGTCAATGTCAAAAAATGCAATCATCATTGTCTCTTGAAAATCTGCCATGGTGGCTGAGAGAAAGACATTGCTCAATTTATGTGCACAATTGTACAATAAAAGCTGGAAATGCACAGTTGATCAACTCAGCACAGTGTCACTTGGCGGACTGATTAACCAGACTGAAGGCATACAATACCTAGGAGCATATTTGATTACTAGGCCTATGCCATTGACCAACTATGTGAATTTTTGTATTCCCCTTGCAAGAATGTTTGAGTTTATAGCAGGCATGAAAAATATAATAATAAAAGAAAAAAAATAAACATTACAAAGCAAGAACACACATCTTGTTTGGTGTGTTGACCAGAGATCAACAGGAATTTGACATCAAGAATTTTTTCTCTGTCATGTCCTTGGGCTCTACCAGAAGGAGGCTCCTCTGTTCTAATTGAGGTTCCTCTTGACGTGGAAGTCCTTCCTGATGGCAATGTATTTTGACAATGTAATGCCTGTGCCCTTGGACCCCAGCACAGAATAAATCCAAGATATCTCATAGCTCATAACTGAGCAGAATAAGAGAATGAGAGAAAGACAAAAATAAATGTAGTGCAAAAAAAATTTGTCCTTTATTGTCTTAAATGTCAATCAAGAACCAATGTTGTGCACTTCTTTATAAACGCCATTTCAGTGATTGTACATACAGAAAGAAAAAGGGAAAAACTATTTTACTGCTCCAAAAAATACTATTAAAAGTCCAGGAAAAGATTCCATCAAAAGAGACAAAAAACCCACGAGAAGTTGATGTACAAAAAGAAACACAATCAGTTCATCACCTCCAATACAACTGATGTTTCAGAGGTCAAATACCAAAGCACTTTACACTCGATTAACTCAACACCTCCACTCTCGCTGTTTATTCAGAGGCCTAATCACAGAATACTTTCTGCTCTCTATTTTACTTCCAAACCTTCCCTACGTTCAAAGGATCCACAGATTAGAAGTTAATTGCCAGTCTAACTCTTTGTAATTCAGAAGTTTGTTTTCAAAATCCTCTGGCTTCGGGAGGTCTGACAATGATCTGCAGGACAAAAGAACAAGAAACAAAATAGCCCTTTGTTGTGATTTTCATTGGAGTTGGCTAATACTGTCTCAGGGAAATTACAGTACAACCAATAACAGCTGATAGTCTATTGTCCACTCCAATTACTCTGGTATAATAGTGTGGACGATCACTTAGACAAGACAGCAGGTGTGGTCATATAGCAGCTTTATTTTCACATCGTCACAGTGAGCAGGTTTCAGAAAAGCAGGCAATCAATATTACATGACAGCGTCAGGGCTCTTCTGAACCCTGTTTATTGGGTGGGGCAAGTTTTTATACCCCTAGAATGCGTGATTTAATATTCGTTATGAAAATGCAACAGTCAACACTTTATTATACACAATCCTTGAGCCCCTTCAATGTTCCTTGTGCAACTTGATTCCTTGGCTCCTTGTTATGGCGTGAGAAAACGTGATAAGGCAGTCTCAGTTTGGAAGGCTTAGACCTTGAGTCCTTTGAACAAATATTTTTTTCTGTTTGCTCAGCAAAGCATGTTTTTAAAGCTTACTTCTGCTTAACTCCTTAGACAAGGATTAGTACAAGGGAACAAAGAGAACATTCATCTTCCACAATAGCAATATGACATGCTCTCCACTGGTACCCAATACTTCTAATTAGTCTCACAGTCTCAATTGTGCGCACATGCGTGCAAATACTCACTCAACACGCTGTTGGGTTTTTAAACTCACTCTGTGCCCAGCTCGCTCTCTGCTGGCAAACAACTGACTCTGACTCCACGCTATGAGACACTAGCGCCAGGAAGCCAAAGCAGGCTCCTGTGCTACTCACAGCATGGCACGCTGCACCAACACCCCCAAAGGAAACTGCAAGCACTCTTAACTATTTACAATGTATCCCCCTGTCTATACATGTTTCAAATTATAAAGGAACATGCCGACTTCTGTTGAAGCAGACTGGCGCAGGCACCCTTAGCCCCAAAGAAGGCACTCGAAGTCTCAGGACAGGCAGCAGAATCAAGCTTTATTGTACGGCCCACATATAAACTCAATTCACATGACTTGAGCCATGAGCCATAGGAATTTCTTACATTTATTAGAATTCTTATCATACAAGCCATTATTCATTCTCATCTGACTCCTATCATTTCACTGCTCTAGTCTTGCCTCTGATTAATTCTACCAATATTTCTTAACTGAGGGGGTGTCAAAGCCCCTTTGTGCCCATCATTTCTGTTTGACAAGGCCTATCCTTACTCCCTACTAGCTCTTTGTTTGCTACCATTATTTTCAGCCAAAGAGTTCACATTACGCCTCTAAGCGAGGGAACCTTTACCTTTCTAACCTTTGTCTTATTGAACTATTGATGATTTCTAGCTCATACAGAACAATAAAAAAACATGTAGGCATAAGCCTTTTCAATCCTAACTCTTACATCTTAATACTTAGTAAAATATAGTGTCTACTTTTCTCATGTCTTTTAGTACTTTTCTAATACGCAGAGATTATCAATTTTAAGAAGACATTTTTCTATACTTCTAGTGGTTCAATGACACGACTCATCCCAGGCAATGGAAGTAATCTTGGGTCTTGCATGAAGAGGAGCCTGTCCGCCTCATCTGGGTGAGGAGAAAAAGCTGGCTATGGTTTCTGGGTGATGCCATGTGCACATCCTGCTGGATATTCAGAGGTCATAGTTGGCTTGATGGAAGGTCTGAATGGCCAGCATCTCCTGTTAAATTGGGAAATCAGTAGAGATATTCAAATTCCTGAGCACTCACATCTCTGGTCCTCTAACATGGTGATCTAAATATCTGTTATGTTCAAGAAAAATCATCATATGCTAGTCATCATGAGATAAAGAAATTTAGACAGTCATAGGAGGCATTTTTCATAAATTTGCTCTTGACTTTCATCACCACACTTTGGCAGTATTTCTTGTTAAGATAAGGCACACTAGACATAGTTGCGTGCTTCCAAAATCATTGGTCCCTACCTCACCATAAAAAGACCGAAAGCCAGCAAGATCTTTTTTTTGGCTTTTTGCAGCATCTGATCACTTCCCTGCCATCTGGTTAACAGCTCATGTCAAATAAATCCTGGATGAGAACATTTTATAATAGTACTTGCTCAAAAACTGTGCGATGCATGAACTGAAGTTTTCCAGAAGAATCATTGTGCTATTGTTGAAATGTAATACAGCCCACGGTACTATATTAATACAAGAACAACATATTAAGTTAATTATACCCAAAAATCTGTTAAAATGTGTAAATGAAATAAGGCCTCACCTGTTGCATTTTCCACCATTGAAGAACAGTAACTGTAACTTCATTGGCTACAATAATATAAAAGTTACTGTCTGGGATGCTGAGATTAAGGTAATAAGTTTTGAATCCAAGAGGTTACCTTGATTTTAGAAATTAGGTGCAATTTATTGTATATACAAATATTTAATATACTTGAGGAGTTTATTGTGAACATTCCTTCAGCTGGAATTTGACCTATCAACAGCATCTGCTGTTGAGCCTTCACAGGTGTTTATGACAGCCAGGATTATCAGGCTGATAGCTTGTCAGCGCTATTATTTTCAGCATCTTGTACTCACATGATGTTTTTACAATCTGCCATTACATGAGTACGACAAGAAATAATCTACTTTTATTATAACAGTATAATTTTGTGGACTTCAAAAAGCCTCTGCTACATGTCAGAAAGTATGAGGAGGATATTTGGAAAGTAAAATGTGTTGATCCTCTGCGTTGTCTGCATACATTGTTAATTTGGCACCCACAGAAGGAAGAGCAATTTGGTTTTATGCCAGGGAGAAGAACAACTGATGCAGACTTTACATTAAGACAGCTCATAAAAAAGCATCAAGAAAAACAGAAAGGATTGCATATGGTGTTTATTGATTTGGAGAAGGCTTATGATTGGCTGTCGCGTCAAGAGGTCTGGAGGTGCATGAGAGAGAAACCATAAAAGAGTATCATAAAAGTATGTTAAGATTATCCAGGATATGTATGAGGGAGTGAGGACTCGGGCTAAAAGCAGTATTGGGGTAACAGACAAGATCCCAGTTAGAGTAGGTCAGCACCAAGGGTCTTCTTTAAGTCCTTACCTCTTTGATATGGATATGGATGTGTTGAGTTATGGGATAAAAGACCAATCGCCCTGACATATGGTTTTTGCTAATGACACTGTGTTGTGTAGCAAAAGAAAAGAGGATGGAGAGGAAGGTGGAAAAATGGAGAAGTGCTTTGGGAGATAGAGGAATGAAGATCAATAGGAAGAAGATGACAGAATATATGACGCTTAATGATGATCAGGATTCAGATGTTAGCCTGCAGGGAGAATATAATGAAAAGAGTGGAAACATTTAAATATCTGGGCTCAGTGGTAGTCCAAGATGGAAAATTAGATGCAGTGATAACCCATACAGTGCAGTATGGATGGGACAATTGGAAGAACATATCAGGATTATTTTTAAGACAGTGGATAAGACCAGCACTGATACATGGAGCTGAGACATGGCCAATAAAGGTAGCACAGGAAATGTTACATGTGGCAGAAATGAAAATGTTGAGATGGATGTGTGGAGCTACCAAACAATCAGATTGGTGTTCCTACCAAACTAGCACATGGATACAGATAATTAGATACAAACTGATGGTGTAACACATGTGCAAGTGAATATTTTGCTGCCATTCCATCATAAGCAATTGCATCAGAGGGTGACTCAAATATTCCTGAAATTGTTAAAAATAAAACCTTTATTATAAAGCTTATAGCAATTCCCTTTCAGTCAACTTTTTAAGGCACAATACATTTGTTCCAACAATTATTCCATTCCTAGAAACATGTCCTGTATTCGTCTTTTGTTACCTCCTGCATTTTTCCCTGGATTTCTTCCACAGTAGCAAATTATTTTCCCTACATTCTTAACTTTAATTTCAGGAACAAAAAGAAGTCACAGGGAATGAGATCTGATTAATATGAAGTTGAGCAAAGCAACAGCCAAATTATTTTTGATCAAAAACTTTTTGAGTGTGTGAAATGAATAGACCTTAACACCAAAAGGAGGTTTGGGGCAGCCACCCGCTTACTTAAATAAGGCTGCAAATACAAAGATTTGGTAACACAGAAGTGTAAAGGTTAAGTCCAACAACAGAATTTAAAACAGGTTGGCGGAAGTGACGTTCTTGGGGCCGGAACCAGAAGTAATGTCATCGGGCCAGAACCAGAAGTGACGTTGTTGGAATCAGACAGAATTTCCCGTGTCTGGTCTACAGAGATAATAGAGAAAGGTTTACTGCACCCAGCCACCCCCTGGCCTGACGTGGAAATACCTTCTTTTGGTCCTTCTAGCTGCATTCCATGTGCACGTGTATGACAAGTGGCAAATGCGGTGGGCGCAGGTGCATTCTAATGGTGCATAATCCAGTTTTGGGTGTGCCATTTTTCCAGACATTTCGTGATGCTTTCCTGTTGACGCCTTGAAGAGCCGAATGTAACGTCAATGATTAACAGTCTGTCTATGGGGAACAAACACTTTATGAATAAGTCCTTCAGTGTTGAACAGCATGATTTTCATTGTCTCTGGAAAATTTGCAATGGTGGCTTAAAGAAAAAAATTGCTTAAATTACATGCACGATTATAGAATAAATGCCAGAAATACACACTCAATCAACTCAGCATGATGCCACTTAGTTTGGAATTTTTCTTAATATATAATTATCTTATACAATTTATATATATGGTGGGTGTGTATACATATGTGTATATACAGTATATATATACTGTATATACTGTATATATGATACAGTATCTGCCAAATAATACACAACACATGTTTCGCTCTTATTGGGGCTCATCAGGTGTACGCACTTTTGCATCCCCTTATGGGGATCAAACCTCGGATGTCAGCGCCCGAGGCAAAGCCTCTGACGCTGTGCCACAGCGGCTGGTTTGCTTATTTGGTAGGCTGACGATCGTTACCTGGTAGGTAAACACCTAATAATCAGACTGCGATTCAAACTTAAAAATTGAATGTAATACTCTGATCTTCACCCTGCCAAATAAGAAATTACTGGTGGCGTTAATTGATTGGAGCAGGTAATGAAGTTCTACATATTAACACTTTTGGAGGCAGGAGTCAACTTATGTTAACGTATACGGGTAAAGGGCGGTAATCAGCTGTAAACGTTGACAACACTTGCTGTTACTTTACAGGTCGACTGTTTTTGATAGAAGGAAAGTTAGCCTTATTGATCTGACCTTGAACCCCTGCACATGCATGAGTAGTAGAGAGTAAACAACGTCTAAAATGCCATCGGCATCTGGTGAGTGAGCAAAGCGAATGCAGAAAGAAAAATACTCTGAGGATGACATTTTGCATATTATTACTGAATTGGACTCTGACTTATCAGATTCTGATTTTAATAAAAGTGATCTGGAAATTACCAGCCATGGACTGCTTCAAGTTGTTTTGTGCCTTTCAGCTTATGATTGATGAGACAAACAGTTATGTAATAGAACTGTGAATTCACATACTGTAGAGGCTGACAGAACATAAAACAGAGTGACATTTGTCATAAATAAATAGTTTATGTTGATTTATGTGTGAAACCATTGCTTTGTGTGCATTCCAGAAAACTGAGTTTTTTGGAAAGAATTTTCAGTCTTTGGCCAAAATGGAAAAAAAAATAATTACCCCTCGAAGAGTTTAGAGAGTCAGATGATATGATGTATTAAGTGATGTAATGGTAATTAGATAAAGGCTGATGAGTTGTTTAATTGATTGCTCACTCCATGGTCTGAGACATTCATGCATAACTTTGTACAAATAAAGAAATGTTCTGCATTCTCATCTGGGCTCCGTGACTGCCTTCTTTGAAGTTTGAAGAAAGTTTTTTCCACAACATTGGCAGACTGATTAACCAGACTGTAGGCATACAATACCTAGCAGCATATTTGATAACTACACCCTACTCCTGTGGATTTTGACCAAGCCTTAGAATTTTTGGGCCACTCCTCATAGAATGTTTGAGTCTATAGCAAGCATGAAAAAAAAGGGGGCGATTAAAACTCTTTTTTTAACACTGATAAAATCAATTAACTAATTAATGAAATATTCCAAATATCAAGAAAGAATGCCTTTTTAATTACTAACACAAAAAATAAATGTATGGACCCCATTCTCATAACTGAAAAGAATTCAAATTAAGCAACTTAGTGAATTCAGTTGGATGGGTAGGAAGGTGAACTTTTATTTCTTAATTTTGCAATCTGAATATAAATATAAGATAAAAGTGTATTCTATATATATTTTGGCAAGAAACTGCAAAAAAAAAAAAAACATTAAAATACATTTCACACTCCACTGAACTGGAGCAGACAATTTAAAATGAATCCACAAATATTGTAACAAAATAAACACAAAAGTTTAAAGAATAATATCGTCAGTGGAATTATTTCTGTATACAGTCCAAAAGTAAAGGTGTTTATCTCATGTTCCTTTAGGTGCTTCTTTAATTTCTGTCTTTTGTTTAGAAATACAGCAGCTTGCTTTATTATAATGTAGAAAATTCCACATATCTCAATAGGTTTAATTTGGATAATTTGGACTCTGCTTTTTTGAATTTACTGGCATCTCTAAATCAACTCTGTATTAGTGAATGTCTGTGCATATACAGTGCATGTAAAAAGTATTCACCTGCATTGGAAGTTTTCATATTTTATTGTTATACAACTTTGAATTGTCATGGATTTAATTTGGCTTTTTTGATACTGATCAACAGAAAAAAAGACTCTTTAATGTCAATGGGAAAGAACATCACTGCAAAATGATCAAAATTAATTACAAATATAAAACACAAAATAACTGATCTCACAAGCATTCACCTCCTTCAGGTCAATATTTAGTAGATATACAGTCATATGAAAAAGTTTGGGAACCCCTCTTAATTCTTTGAATTTTTGTTTCTCATTGGCTGAGCTTTCAAAGTAGCAACTTCCTTTTAATATATGACATGCCTTATGGAAACAGTAGTATTTCAGCAGAATCATTAAGTTTATTAGATTAACAGAAAATATGCAATGTGCATCATAACAAAATTAGACAAGTGCATAAATTTGGACACCCCAACAGAGATATTACATCAATACTTAGTTGAGCCTCCTTTTGCAAATATAACAGCCTTTAGACACCTCCTATAGCCTTTGATGAGTGTCTGGATTCTGGGTGGAGGTATTTTTGACCATTCTTCCATACAAAATCTCTCCAGTTCAGTTAAATTTGATAGCTGCCGAGCATGGACAGCCTGCTTCAAATCATCCCATAGATTTTGATATTGAAGTCAGGGGACTGTAACGGCCATTCCTGAACATTGTACTTCTCCCTCTCCATGAATGCCTTTGTAGATTTCAAACTGTGTTTTGGGTCATTGTCTTGTTGGAATATCCAACCCCTGTGTAACTTTAACTTTGTGACTGATGCTTGAACATCATCCTGAAGAATTTGTTAATATTGGGATGAATTCATCAGACCCTCGACTTTAACAAGGGCCACAGTCCCTGAACTAGTCACACAGCCCCACAGCATGATGGATCCTCCACCAATTTGACAGTAGGTAGCAGGTGTTTATCTTGGAATGCTGTGTTCTTCTTCCACCATGCAAAGCGCTTTTTGATATGACCAAATAAATCAATTTTCTCTCATCAGTCCAAAGCACTTTGTTCCAAAATGAATCTGGCTTTTCTGAATGAGCATTTGCATACAACAAGCGACTCTGTTTGTGGTATGAGTGCAGAAAGGGCTTCTTTCTCATCACCCTACCGTACAGATGTTCTTTGTGCAAATTGCGCTGAATTGTAGAACGATGTACAGATACACCATCTGCAGCAAGATGTTCTTGCAGGTCTTTGGAGGTGATCTGTGGGTTGTCTGTAACCATTCTCACAATCCTGCGCATATGCTGCTCCTGTATTTTTCTTGGCCTGCCAGACCTGCTTATGGAACTTATGCAACTGTGCCTGTGGCCTTCCGTTTCCTGATTACATTCCTTACAGTTGAAACTAACAGTTTAAACCTCTGAGACAGCTTTTTATAGCCTTCCCCTAAACCATGAGACTGAACAATCTTTGTTTTCAGATCTTTTGAGAGTTGCTTTGAGGATCCCATGCTGTCACTCTTCAGAGGAGAGTCAAAGGGAAGCACAACTTGCAATTGACCACCTTAAATACCTTTATATCTCACGATTGGACACACCTGTCAGTGAAGTTCAAGGCTTAACGAGCTAATCCAACTGTTTTGGTGTTGCAAGTAATCAGCATTGAGCAGTGACAGGCATTCAAATCAGCAAAATCACAAGGGGACCCAAATATTTGCACAGCCAGTTTTTCACATTTGATTTCATTTCATACAACTAAATACTGCTTCACTAAAAATCTTTGTTCGGAAAACACCCCAGTACTCAGATTTTCCTAGGAAATGAAAGACATACCACTGTTATCTTTTTTATTGAAAGTAGAGAAACTTATTATGCAGGCCGAGAGGGGTTCCCAAACTTTTTCATATGACTGTACCTTTGAGACAGTGCTGACTATCAGCTTTGCAGATCTGGACACAGCCATCTTCCCCATTTTTCTTCTCTGCTCAAGCTCCGTCAGGTTGCATGTTGATCACGAGTGAACAGCCTTTTTCAAGTCCAGCCACAAATTCTCAATTGGCATCGAGATCTGGGCTCTGACTGTTTTGAAGCCATACCTGTGTAGCTTTGGCTTTATGCTTGCTGTCATTGTCTTGCCGACAACAAGGTGCACATTTCTTGCAGACTGCATCAGGTTTTCCTGCAGGATTTCTCTATTATTTTGAGGCATTAATTTTACCCTGACAAGTCTTGTAGGGGCTGCTGCAGAGAAGTGTCCCTTCAACATGATGCTGCCATCATCATGCTTCACAGTGTTTTTTTTTTAAATGTGCAGTGTTCAAACATGGTGTTGAGTCTTATAGTCCAAAAGCTCAAGTCTGAGCTCATCACACTATAGGTCTTCTTCCAGCTGTCTACCATGTACCTTCTGGAAAACGTTTTTTGTCATGTGCGTGAATTACCCAGCCAGCTCTCTGTAATCTCAGCCACTGTCACTTGTAACCCCTTCAGAGTTCTCATAGGGCTGTTGTTGACCTCCTTCACTATTCTTCTTGCACAATAACTCAGTTTTTATGTATGGCCAGCTTTAGGCAGTTTTCCAACTGTGCCATACTCTTTCAGTTACGTTTTGATTGCCTTAACATAACCATAAGGGATATTTGATATTTCTTTGTCTCCGTTCCTCAACTTGTGGTTTTTCAATCACCTTTTCAAAGAGTTGCTTGGTCTGTTCTTTTTCTCATCATTGAGTAGGTTAGGCAACCATGCTGACTCACCACAAGTTAGCCTTTCCACATACAGTTGCATTTAAACTACAATCAATTAAAACCCCAGACAGATCATCTCCATTGAAATAATTCTGTGACTTCTAACACCAATTGTGTACATTAAAGGTGTTACATTAAAGATGTGAATACTTATGGGGGCAATTATTTTGTGTTTTGCATTTGTAATTCATTTAAAGTGAGTATGAGTGGGCACTGTACTGTAGTTCTTGACTTGCTTCCAGTTCTAGTAGGATAGTCTCTGACTCCCTGTGACTCTCTAATGGAGTAAGTGGCCTCAGAAAAATGGTAGAGTGAATGTGGCACTCTTAAAGATTACACTGGTCAACAAGCATTTTGCTACTGGGATTCTTTCACCTGTACTTTAACAAATTTCACTTGCTGACTCCAAATCTGAAGAACGTTTTCATCCAGCACGTCCCATTTTTTAGTTATTATGTTCCAGGTCTTGGACAACTAGGGTGACTGGACAGTAAAGGCGATGTATTTCAGAATTTAAGAAATAAGTTTGGTCTCAAGAAAAGTGAAGCCAAAATGAAGGAAGGTGTCTTTGCTGGCCCTGAAATTCGTAAACTAATGCTTGACGATGAGTTCAAAAAGAAACTGAAGCCAACTGAATCAGCACCCTCATTCCTGCAGGTTGTCCAGAATTTTCTTGACAGTCACAGAGCACAGAATTATATTGAGCTTGTGGAGAATATGCTGAAAGTATATTAGCTTGCAGGAGCCAGAATGTCACTGAAGACGCATTTTTTACATTCGCATCTCGACTTTTTTCCACCAAATTTAAGCGATGTCAGAGATGAGCATAGGGAAAGATTTCATCAAGATATAAAGGTGATGGAAAACTGATATCGGGGAAAATTTACTCCGAGCATGAAGGGTGACTACTGTTGGTTCCTCCAAAGAGAGACAGATGTGCAGTACAAGCGCAAAAGCGAGTGCCTCCAACATTTTTGGGCACGCTGACTTCACTTTTATATGGAGGTAAATTGACATAAATATATTTTAACTTGTCTCTGGTATCGTCTTCTGGTTTATTTTCAGAATAAACACATCAAAGCAATTTTGGTGGGACAGAGTCCAAACTCCAGATATCGTGCTGATATATTATATTGATATTCAAAACTGTCAAAACATCAATAATGCGTACTTCAAAAACCTGACGTGCTAGCTTCATTCCGATTTCATACATGAAATCAGTGTAAAAAACTTAATAAAGAGCTGCTCTGAAATTCCCATAAACAAAAAAAAAATATTTTTTGTAGACCAGTGTTACTAGGCAGGTGACGCTGGCTTAACAAATACAACATTACGTTTATACATACTACACTGTTGACTGTCATGCTGCAGCAAGTCAGTTGAAAATGAGTGAATACTAGAACACCTAAACAATGTACAATTCAATATGCCCATGATAAAAAAATATTTTCAAGTCTCTTCATCTAACTCTCTTTATTTGATGATGGTCAGAAGTATTAAATTGTTTGGCTCGGTGGCTAAGGACCTGCACTGGTATCTTTAGCAAGGCTCTGAACAGGAAAATTACTCACTCCAGAGGCACTGTATAATGGCTGACCATGCACTCTGACCCTTAAAGTTCACACAAACAGACAATTTCCTCTTGGGAATTAACAAAATATAGCAAAAAAAAAAATCTTGCATTTCTGTTCCATCTTGTTTTTAGTCCACTCATCCTTCTGACCATGCCTTTCACTTACCCCAGAAACAGAAATGATTTAACTGCTGTTTGAGCCGATGCTAAAACTTTAAATATTTCTTGTAGATAAAAATATTTTTTTCTAATCAAAACTTTAAATGCAAATAGTTTGTTTCTTGAACTTTACTGTGTTTTTCCTCTTGATATTGAACATTTTCATTACCTTATTTGCATCGTCCTTTAGTTCTGCCTTGACTCATGTTCTAACCTTTTTTTCCAAACTTGCTATTCATACCTGCTCCTTTGACTTCTGTTTTTGCTTGATAAGAGGTTTGACGTTTTCTCATCCAATTGGTTTCTTGTGTCCTCCAGCCTCTTTCCTCACTAATATGAACCTGCATTTAAAATAATTCTACTAGCATTCTGCACTGCCTAGTTCATTAGCTATTACTCCACACACTTGCGCTGTGTTAACTGCTTGACTGGAGGCATTTTCCAGAGAATGGTGACAGAACGTTCAAGTACTAGAAGTCATTATTGTTACCTTCAGCTGACAGTGACATGATATTGAGTCATACAAATGGATTCTCGCGTGGCAGGACAGCCTTTTTTAAGCTACTGTGGAATGTGAAGGTCACCATGAGGTTTGATAAACTGGATAATTTAATTAAGCTTGCAAAGCAAGTTGTAAGTGCTGATAGAGAGCTCACCTCCATAATTTTCAATAGGACACAGTTTGTTGATATACCAGCAGTAATTTCCAGGAAGACGTTCTATAGTTTTTCCAATCATCATTTTGTAAGTGTCATGATCTAGCTGACCACAAAATAACCTACAAAATGTCTTTGTAGTCAATGCAACAATAATTATATTTGAGAGTCAAACATTAGATGGCCTGTCCTCTAAACAAACTCATATACCAGAAAAGCAAAACTAGGTTGAAAGTTGGAGAAAATTTAAAAAAAAAGCAAGAGGAGAAACAATAAAAAAATTAGATACACACCAAGATCAAAGCCAATATACTAGGAGCCATTGTTTTTTCTTTTCATGAACAACCATTACCATTGTTTTCGGTTGACTAGTGCCTTATTAGTATCCATCATCTTACACTTTTGATTAAAAAACAAAAGATTTAAAGCAAAAAGCACCTATTGCAATATACTTGTCCGTATGTCTGTCTGCATGAAACAACTCAGCTCCCAGTGAGCTGATTTACATTTACATGTACTTATTTGGCTGACATCTTTATCTAGATAGATAGATAGATAGATAGATAGATAGATAGATAGATAGATAGATAGATAGATAGATAGATAGATAGATAGATACTTTATTAATCCCAATGGGAAATTCACAAAGGTGACTTACAACATTTATGATACAATTGGTTACATTTCTACATTTCTTTTGTTGTTCCAATTGGAGCTCAGGCAGGTCAACTGACGTGCTCAGGGTCACACAAAGTCTACACCGCACTGCCTGCCTGATTTTCTTGAAATTTGATAAACGTATACTTCAAGTAGGCTTGTCAGGACAACTCAATTTTCCTTCAACTATGTTTGTGCTGCACACCTATACGAAATTTCAAAATCTCCCATTGAAAAGCATTTTGTGAGTTTGTAAATTCGTGCGTCTTTGAACAGAGACGAATTCTGTGAGAGTTGAGTTTACAGTTTCAATTTTACCTCAAGGGTGATTAGTTCATCTTGTATGCCATAAATATGTGTTCTTTTACTTGGTTGACATCCACTTTTGATGGCAGAACAGTGAAAAACTTGCAGTCATGTGCACTGATGCACACCTCGCTGCAGGACACAGCAAGGGGTGAAGTATTCCCATATTAAAAAGGTACAACGTTAAGTGTGTATGAATGTGTTCAATTAGCTAATAACAATGTTCTTTATTTACTGTTTACACTGTTTAATTCTTCATCAGCATACACGGTAAGTACCCTTACTGTACCAGAATGCAATAAGGTCTTGTCATATCCTAACTGTCTGGATTCTGCCTCCACTCAATTTTGTGGTTGTTTCTGTGTCTGCATACATCTTGCGCAAACTTTAATCTTAGCAGCTCACTTCTCCTACTCTTTACTTCAACTTGTTTATTTTTAATATTTTTTTTCTTTTATTTGTTTGACAGTCATACTTGATGGCCAAACAGTGAAAAACCTGCTGTCTTGTGCACTGAAGCAAGTAAACCTCGCTGCAGGACACGGCAAGGGGTGGAGCTGGATATAGGCAGGGACTGGATGACCAAGTATTACCATATTAGTACCATAGGTGCAATGTTAGGTGTTTATGAATTAATTCAATTCGCTATTCTTTATTTATTCAATATTGTAGTAACTATACTGTTTAGTACTGTATACTGTACCAGCCACAGGGGATGCACAAACCAGTGTGTTTCTTCGTGCCGGTCCCAAGCCCGGATAAATGGGAAGGGCTACGTCAGGAAGGGCATCTGATGTAAAATTTTGCCAAATCAATATGCGAACAACAAAGATGATCTGCTGTGGCAACCCCTAACAGGAGCAGCTGAAAGAAGAAGAAGAAGAAGACTGTACCAGAATGCAGCAGAAAGGTCTCATTATATACGAACAATCATCTGCCTTCCACCCATCTTGCACTTGTTTCTGCGGCCACATGCTTTCTTGCACAAGCTTTAATCTCAGTAGTTCTCTTCTCCTGCTTCTTGAAATCGAAGCAGGTAAGTGGCATGATGTTCATGTCCATAAAAGTAGAAAATACAAGCAGCTCAACATATGTAGAAATGAATAAAAGATGAAGGGTGACATTTTATGCTACAGTGATTACACATATACTTCCATTACAGTTAAAACAACCTGCATTATCTAAAGATTATAATAACTCAAGATTTCTCTGAGGGCGGCACGGTGGCGCAGTGGGTAGCGCTGCTGCCTCGCAGTTGGGAGATCTGGGGACCTGAGTTCGCTTCCCGGGTCCTCCCTGCGTGGAGTTTGCATGTTCTCCCCGTGTCTGCGTGGGTTTTCTCCGGTTTCCTCCCACAGTCCAAAGACATGCAGGTTAGGTGGATTGGCGATTCTAAATTGGCCCTAGTGTGTGCTTGGTGTGTGGGTGTGTTTGTGTGTGTCCTGTGGTGGGTTGGCACCCTGCCCAGGATTGGTTCCCTGCCTTGTGCCCTGTGTTGGCTGGGATTGGCTCCAGCAGACCCCCGTGACCCTGTGTTCGGATTCAGCGGGTTGGAAAATGGATGGATGGAAGATTTCTCTGACACTAATTTGTCAGCAAATCACCACAGTGATCTGCCATCTATTATAGTCGGATACAGACAACAATTTTAGCTTGAGAGTTGAGCACAGATCTGTTGAAAAATGCTATGTTTAAGAAATTTGAACTACAAATTAATCTCAGATCCTCCTCAGATCCACCAACTAACAATGAATAACTAGCATAGGAATCTGGTATCTGCCGTCTGTGAAAACAATTTCAACCACATAATATTGTAAAACTCTTATTAAAAACATACTTTACGTACACTAGTACTGTACATGTAATTACATTTTATTAATGCTGTTATATTTGAACGTGACTCTCAATTACAAAAATATGTAATAAATACATTTGTGATAACAAATTCTTTGATGATGTGAAGCTATCCAAGTCTATGAACACAGCTGACTGCCACTCATTCATTTTCTTACTTGTTTGGGGCCTTCTTTTTTCCAGATTCTAGATATTACTTTGTGCTTTCTTTGTCTTAGTTCAAGGTTTTTCTTTGAATATTTTCCTTTTATTTTGAAAGAAAATACTGTCCTGAAAATTCCATTTTATCAGAAAACCAGCATGTGGTATAGCGGGATTAGTGGCGATGTGCAATTTTAAATAAATAATTTAATAAAGATGCTCAGGCTTCGGAGGGTTCCGGGGGATATTTACAGTGATCTGCCGATTGTGTATTCACATGTAGAAACTTGTGGTTCAGGCAATTGCCTCAATAGCGATCTGGAGTCTGTCATCAGCACAGTTGCACCCCTATCTGCAAATAAAAAGACTTGGGGCAAAAAACAGGGGAAGAATGAAAAGAGAACATTGAATGAGAGGGCAATATTGGTGGCCTGAGTCAGTGCGACGAAGGAGGAAGCAGAGTGGTTGTTAGCTCTGCAGAATATCGAGTGATTGATGTCCCAGAAGTAGATTGACCCCCCCGCTGATAACTATGGAGGAGTAAGGAAAAATGGAGGTGTTCTTCCTAAGAAGATACCATGAAAGCGTGGTGGAAGAAGGCAGGACAGCTGGCTCGGAGCAGTCCAGTCGACTGTGCATGGGAAAAGCCAACCCAAACAAAATAACAACAAAAGCATGAATAATTCTTGACGCTATCCTTGTATAAAACTCCATCAAGTATGTAATTTAAATAATGGCCCCTATGACATCTTTTATCAGAGCACCCATACTCTTGACACAGAGACCAACAAGGAGCTGTCTCAGAATATGGCAAGATGATCTTGAAAGCAACAAATCTGTTTCTGTCTTATATACAGTACAAGCTTTAAATGATCTTCGGTAAACCACAATTTCTAGTGGCTCAACTGTTTCTGAAATACCTTTGTCCATAATTGTCTACAATTTTCAGAGTAGTGATGCCTCTATGTGAAGCACAGCCTTTTTTATTTTTGATTCAAACTTTTAGGAAAATATAGCAATATACCAATACATTACTTCACAGTATCACACAATAATATTCCCCTTTGTGAAATTCTCTTTTATTCCTCTTCTAATTTCCTACAGTAAATATCATATACAGAAACAATTAGCAGATGATACAGGTCTAAGGTTAAAGATGGCCATAAGCTAAGAAAATAAATCCAAGAATTGCCTGCATATTTTACATAAATGCTTGTTTGAATTTCATTAATTCCCATTTTTTTCCAGTTTGAGGGAGTACAGCACATTGCTTAGCCACTGCAAGAGAGTGATGAAGGGTAGATAAAACTGAGCCGACTTACTGGGAGAAATTGAAGTGTACTAAAGGTAATTACATTCATTTGTGAAGCAGGTATGTCTATTCCAAAAAATACACTACACAAAAAATGTTTCTGGTCCTCAAAAGCTAATAAGGAATTAGATTTTTGAAATGAATATGATTATCTCCATTATTTATACCATACCTGTATTAAAATCCTTCCACCTCAAAGCATGAATAGATGAGCAGGCTTACATAAAAAACAATTCTGGTCTAGGCCGACTACATACACCTCAATGCCAGACTACTAGACCCAAACTCAAAGGAGAGGCTTTCCGTCCGATACAACACCATAATGTGGCTAAGACTTTGAAATATTAAAATATTAATGCCTCAAAATGTTTGAAAAATGGAGATGAGGAAAACTGCAAAATAATGCATCCATTTATGAATCCAGCTAACATATGTGCTTCACCCTGAATAGGTGCAGGGGTAATGGATTTTAATCACAACCTGGCAGCTTAACTTGTGCCAGTGCAAGATGCGCACATGACAGCATGCATTTGATTAATTAAGTGATTACCATTCAAATGATGGCATGGTAATTATCGGACAGTAGCTGGGAGTTAGGACAGATAAAAGCAAGGGTGGGTCAGTGCTAAAGGAAGGAAAAGGTGAAAGGAAGAAAATGAAATGGAGGAAAAATGAAACAAAGCAATCTCTGGTTGACTCTTACACTTTCAATTAAAAAAACAAAGGTTTAACCCTTAAACTGCCACATACTTGGGGGTTAATAATAAAATTTTAACAGAACACATAGTTTTTTCATGCAAAGAGCATCACAATTACTGCAACACTGATCATTTTACACACTACCAATGAACTGAAAAAACTATTAAAAAAACTACTGCAACAATATGTACAAGGTGCAACTGACGCAATTGATGAGATTCAGTAAATCACGGAGGCAACTGCGCTTGAACTGGCTGCACACAAGTACACAGAGGTAAGCCCTGATGCTTGCAGGCTAGTCTAGTGCAACGTCTGAATCCCAGGGCCAGTGGTGCTGCAGTTCTGCTGTGGCCGGCAGTGGTCATGAGCTGGCTGCTCAACAAATGTACGGCACTGACTGATCAGCTCCGGCGTGCTGGCAAATTGCTCTGTGAAGCGACAATAGCCAGTTACGGCGTTCAATGAATGTACGAGGGCAATCCCAAAAGTAAGGTCTCCTATTTTTTTAGAAATACAAACAACCGTTTATTTTCTATAATGTTTACATCATTTTAAAGGTTAAAGACTTATTTATTTTTCTACATACAGTAATCGCCATTTCGGTCGATGCATTTTTGTAGACGCTGTGGTAGTTTTAGAATGCCCATGTCATACCAGCTCGCCGCCATGTCCTTCGGGAAGCGTTGAACCTCATCTTTCACCTCTTCATCGGAGCAGAATCGCCTTCCGGACAAATGTTCTTTCAACTTAGGGAACAGGTGGTAGTCACTGGGTGCCAAGTCCGGACTATAGGGTGGGTGGGTGATGAAGTTCCAACTGCCGATCTTTACGCATGTTTTCCTCAACCTTTGCGACTGTCTCGTCGGAAATTGACGGTCTCCTGCGCGAACATCGCACTTGGCGGTAGCGTTCAACGGGAGCTCCATTTTCAAGGGCTGCCAAGCCAAGATTGAGCATTCCAGCGAAGCCGCACATGCTTGTTTGGGAGTGGAGGAAGCACCAGTCACAACAGTGTCGCCAACAGCTGTACGAACAGTTTCTCTATGTCCCCACCGCTTTGGAGACCTTACTTTTGCGCTTGCCCTCGTATGTCACCAAACATACTCGGCCCCTGCGTGCTGGCAAATTGCACAACTTTAGCTGGTTGCGGAGTTCAATGAATGTACGTCGCCGAATTTATGTCGCCAAATAATCTTGGCTCCAGCGTGCTTCCAAATTGCACTGGAAAACCAACTTTAGCCGGTTGTGGCTTTCAACGAATGTACTTTGCCAAATATTCTCGGGTCCGGGGTGCTGGCAAATTGCACTGGGAACCGTCTATTGCGATTGCCATGTCGATTTGTCTGTCTCTCCGCATGAAGCTCCCAGTAAACTGATTTTCTTGAAACTTTACAAACTTTTTCTTCAAAAAAACTTGTCAGGACATTTCAGCTTTCATTTGGATATCCTGAATGGAGCACATTGTACACCGATTTGAGATTTCAAAATCTCCTATTGAAAAGCGTCTGTGAATTTGTAAACTCATCTGTCTTAGAACTGAGAAACATTCAGTGCAACTTCAACTATGAAGTTTACTGTTTCAGCTTTACTTCGATGGTGATTACTTCAACTGGAATGTTTTTAATATTTTTTCTTTCACTTGTTCGACAGTTACTCTTGATGGCAAAACAGTGAAAAACCTGTGGGCGTGCACACTGAAGCAAGTTCACCTCACTGTAGGTCACAGTAAGAGGTTGAGTGTGGTCAGAGGAGTCCATTCGGTGTTCGAGGGGTGTTTTTAATGGATTTTAAGCATAGCCTGGCAGCTTAACTTGTGCTGGTGTGAGATGTGCATGTGAATGAGAGCACTCTGTTGCTTAATTAGGTAATTACTGTTTAAATGATGATGTGGTAATTAATAGGAGTTAGGAAAGATAAAAGCAAAGGTGAGCTAGTGCTAAAGGAAGGAAAAGACAAAAGAAAGGAGAAAATTAAATGGAGATAAAATGAAACAGATCAATCACTAGTTGTCTTTTTGGCATGTCAAATATTCTGCAGAGGGAGCAGGACAGGCAGCATTGGTTCTGCAGAGCATTTTAAAGGAAGCAAAAACTGATAAAGCTGTTTAAATAATGGACTGATGGTCTGTGTGTATAGTTCTTGGAATTATACAAATCCCACACAACCATTAAAAAAATGTCACATTTCTGCGTAATAGGAACACACCTGATGGTCATCTAAAATTTCCTTTTTAACATAAACATTTTTATGAGTTCTTTATAACATGCAGTTGCTTCACATAAATTAATGGTAACAGCATTTCAACAAAATGCACATCTTTCTAGAAACCAATATCTAAATGCTTACTTGTAATATATTCAGAAAATATGCATTGACACATTTGCAGAATTAAGTTGACAAATTTATCTCAAGGCTGTTTAGGCGATGTTCTAATTACTTTTCAAGTCATCAATCTGACGACATATGGCATGTGGGAATTTGTTTATGAAATCTTACATACTGGCTAAGGCATTATATTTGTGTTACTACAAATAATATTTTAATATCTGTCATTCAAATATTTGCATTTTTCCTGTAGTTTGTCAAGCTAGCTGGTGTGATCTGGATCCATACTGTACCTAATTGAATATACTGAAATACAGTGGATTGAGAGAGTATTCAGACCCCTTCACTTTATACGGTCTTAATTGTGGTGTGCATTTAACTTTAAGTGGATATATTTGCAGCTTTTGTCCATCAATCTACACTCAATAACCCATAATGACAAAGTGAAAGCATGTTTTCAGAAAGGTCTGCAAATATGCAAAAAATCAAAAACTGAAGTCTGATTTATTCATTCATTCATAGGGTCTTCCAGTTCTTCTAGCGTGCACTATGAATTTTGTCTCGTCATTTTATCTTCCAGTCTTTTTATTTACTCACAATAATCCTTGGATACTATGGAGGAATATTTCAGATAAAATTAAATTACTTAATTAATTAATGTGTTAATAAATAAAAATTGCATGACATATGAGCTTAAATAAATAAATGTGTCATGAAATGTAAGCAAAAATAAATAAATGTCACAAAATACATTTTTCGTGGCTTATTTATTTTTTCATTTTGTAAGAAATATTCCTTCAAATGTATCATGAAATATGGCTTGGAATAAAATTGTCACTTTCCCTCTTCAAAGTTGAGAGGGTGGGCACTAGCACATATTGTATTTTGATTGGTGAATCGTCTTTTGTAGATTGCTCATACCTAATTCAATACGTCAGTGCGGGAGATGGAGGTAAATGAGACAGCACAAGAATTAATAAGAAAAATGCTTACAGCTGCTGATGAAATGGATCCTGCTGAAGTTAGCATGCATTTCGGAGAGAAAATTAAAGATTTATCAGAAGAAATTACAATGTTGGCGGTCCTTTCAGATTATATGCTATCGATTAAACTATTTTTGAAAACTTCAAAGAGCAGGGGCCTCATGTATAAATGGTGCGTACTCACAAATATGTTGCGTACTCCCGTTTCCATGCTCAAATCATGATGTATTAAACCTCAACTTGGTGTAAAGCCAAACACATTTTCACGCTGGCCTACACAAGTTCTCTGCTTGGTTTTGCAAACTGGCGACACCCAGTGTCAAAGCATTGCTTTTGTTCCAGTGTGGTTTCCCATTTTCTTTTAGATCCACACTAGGGGGCTCCGCCCCCTGCTCGCTTCGCTCGCCAACCCCTGGTGTTGGGAATGACAAAGAGCGTGATGTATGAATGAGATATAGAATAGTGTGACGGTGTAGATGATGCAAATAGAAAGCAAACAATAAAGTGTGTGGCACAGTGTAAAGGTTTATTTGAAAATTTCTTTGTACACGCCGTTTAAGTGTAAAAGGTAATTCCAGCTCAGAACTTGTAAGGTCATTTAAGATGGTTATTGTTGTGATCAGAGTCAAGTTTGTCAGAGCTTAGAAAGAGTTGTGTCTTTCCAGGAAGTAATGGAATGACTTGGGTATTTATGTTTTCCACATTAATATTTTTTGGACATAATATAGTGCGTTGTGTTAAAAGGGGCATTTGGTCTAATGAGATTGCTGTTCCAAATCTCTCTGTAACTAAGTCGTCGCAGATAAAGGCTTGAGGAATTGTAATAATATGTGGCTGAAGTCCATCTGTATTGGTGAGTGTACCATCTCTCAGTTGTAATAAGCAATTGTTATGATCTGGTTCTGGACATCGTATCTTTTTTACTAACTGTATCTTTTGAAAGCAATGCCAATTGTCTGCGTATTTTAAGGTGCACTGAACAATAGCTGAGTGCATGGCATCTGGAAGAATAGCTAAGCACTGTCTAAAATCTCCTCCTCATAAAAGTACCTTTCCTCCAAATCGAATATTATTATTCATAAACGTTTGTTCATGCCATTGAACATTCATCAATAAACAACATTTTTTCAAGACGGATGTCACATGCAGTGCCACCGTTAATGTTCATAGTGGATTCCGATTTGTAGGATCTAATGTAGTTGATAAAGATTTCACTTTCAGGTACATCATCAGTTATAAGCTTCTGTAGATATTCAGTATATGAATGTAAAGAAGGCAGTCTAATTTGACCCTTTTGACAACAACGTGTAAATGTATTACTTGTATTGCCAGTTGTTTCTTCAGGGAAGTGAACTGAATGACAATGATTGCAAATCACATTCATTAATCCTAATGAATTTTCCTGGTGTATGTTTTGCTTGTGCCGTTTGAGAGGTGCGTTGTTGCATGTGTAGTATTTGGGACGTGTTGTTTTGGAGCTGTAATCGATTTGCCTGTGCTGTGTGAGAAGCCCGTTGTAGCCTTCGCTGCCATTAACGTATGTCTGAGACGGGAGGTGTTTCGTTTTGAATCCGTGCCTGTTGCGATGCAGCACTTTGATTGATAGTTTGCGTCATGTGGATCTAGGATGTAGATTTGTGCATATTAAATGAACTATTGTAGGATCTAATGCAGTTCATAAAGTTTTTACTTTTAGGTACATCGTTAGTTAGAAGCTTTAGTTGAGCTTTGCGTTTTTGGAGTCGAGTCATTTTTTCTTTTAGAAATATGGATAAGTAATAAGGAGTATTGCACTCACTGTTAATATGGAGCCTTTTCTGCGGTTGAACGGTTAATAGTGCCTTATTGTAATGAGATCCACCAATGCTGCATAGCCGTCTATTTTGTTGTTTCTTTCGTGTTCGTGTGTTTGTTCCTGTTATCCTTTCCTTTTCGTTTTGTACCCGTGACCGTGTATTCATGACTTGTTTCTTTCTCAGCATGCGAAATATGGATAAGTAATAAGGAGGATCGCAGTCACTGTTAATATGTTTCCTTTTCTGCAGTTGAACGGTTAATAATGCTTTATTGTAAGGAGATCCACCTATGCTGACACCTATGCTGCCTAGTGTGAAGGTGTTGATGTTCACTTTAGAATATGTGGCTTTGGGTGTCACTTCTTATGGATGTGTGTGTGTGTGTGTGGGGGGGGGGTGTTGAGGATTGTTGTCGCGCGAGCGTCTTCTTTCTTTTTGTGTTCCTGTGTCTTGTTGAATCCCCCTGTTTGTGTGTGTCCCGTCCCTTGCTTGTAGGGTCTGTGGGGTGGTTTTGTGTTCTTTTTTTTGTGTTCCATGGGCTTGTTGAATCCCCCTCTTGGTGTGTGTCCCGTCCGGTGCCTGTAGTGGGGGGGGGGGTGCCTTGCTGTTGTGCGCGAGGCTCTTTTTTTTTTTTTTTTTTTTTTTTTTGGGTCTAGTTTCGTGCTTTGCCTGCGTTTCCTCATTTCTCCATTTTTCCTGTGCTTACTCCTTTTTTCTGTGGTCTTGTCCGCCTCTCGCGGCCCCTCATCCGCCTCTCTCGCCCTCTTTTGTCCGCCTTTCTCGGCTCCTCAGCCGACTCTCGCGGACTCTTTTTGCGCCTGCGCAGTACGTCTTTTTGCAGCTACGGCCCATTGCCGGATGTGCCTGCGTCCATCATCCGGTTTAGCATTCTCGGTTAGTAATATGGATCCCTGACTCATATACACTGAAATTAACAGCATATTGTTTATTAGTTTAAGGCATCTGATTGTAATTAACCTGTAACAATATAATCGTCCCCGGAATGGCCAAACTATTCCAAATACCATAGCTGCTTTAGCGTTGTTCCTCTCACTGTACCTTCTTCTTCTTCTTTCAGCTGCTCCCTTTAGGGGTTGCCACAGTGGATCATCATTCTCCATATTACTCTCACTGCACCACTCTGAGTATTTATATCACTGTATCTGAGTGTGTAATCACAGATCTACAGCAGCTGATCGGAAAAGAGAATTATCGGTATACACCATCAAGCACACGCTGCCTCAGCCATGCTGCCTATTTGAGCTCGCTCTCATATGGCAAATGCTTCAGAGCCTTTCCTGTACGGACCTCGCGGTTCAGAAACAGTTTCATCCCAAGAACTCTAAACGCATTCAATCAGTCCATCATGTGCTCCTTGTAGAACAGTTTGTACTTATAAGTACAATTAACTCACTGTAAACTTGCGATAGTTATAATATTGCACAACCTGAGCCACTTTATAAAGCGCGTATTTACATATGATGACGATATCATTTTTAATATGAAATGCAGCAAAATGTTTATTACATTATAGAGATAAAATGTTAACATCATTTAAATAATCTATATTGTTAATAATTAAACATGTGAGTACACCGTGTTGCAGCGCCAGCTAGTTCAGGGATTGTTCCTGCCTCACGCTGTATTCTTGCTGGTGCTGGCGCGACCCTGAAAGGATGGATGGGTAGAATAATTAAACATGTACTACGAAGATATTTCAATGTTCCTTAAAAGTTTTGAAGAATCGGCGTAAAAAGCTTACAGATAGCTTAACATCTAATATTCATTTTGCTCTTTTGAGCATATTGTTCTATTTTCTTATTGTGCTAAATAAAGCTTCAATGTAAAAGTTTCTTTATGTGCTTTGTCTCCACATAACCAGAGGTTGAAGGTTTTTCTCCCTTTCAGGCATTTATTTTAATATTTCTTGTGACACTCTTGCTATATTTGAACGTTTAAACTAGCTCTTCATTCTTGGGGCCTGCTTATGCCAAAGCCCACAGGTAGTAGTGGGAAACTGGGTGTCTTGGGATGAGCCTCTTTTGATCAGGCTATTGAAGGTCCAAGCGTGTTCTGGGGATCATTATGGATGCCACAACCCTTTTCACCATGTTTTTGCCTCCAACTTACAGCATAATGCTCCACTCACAAAGCAAAGAAAATAGCAGTATATTCTAAGTCAGAGAATACAAATAACAAATAATAAATGCATTTAACAGCATTTAAATAAAACATGAAAAACAATAATTTATAATAAAAAAAAAATCAATGTTTATGTAAAAGTACATTTTATTTGCACAGTAAAAATTGTAGTCCACAAAACAACTTTGTCTTGTTGAAAGTTCATACCAATTACATTCTCACTCACAAATGAATTAGTTTCTATTGCTGCATGTCCTGTTCCATTACACCAGCGTTTCTCAACCTTTAAGTATTTGCGACCTGAGTTTTCATAACAGTTTTAAACAGGGGTTTTTTTGAACCCCTAAAAAAAATTATTCCTATACTTTTTGCTGCCGGTACACCGCTACAAGTTTAAAATTTCCCTATGAATAGCGAAATTACGCCACATACTGTATGGCAATATTCGTGCCCCCTTTTTTGTTACTTCCTAGGGGGGCGTGCCCCACAGTTTGAGAACCGCTGCATTACACCGTATAACAAAAACATTCTTTATCCTGTTATAGAACAATGATAGTACACAATAAGTCAGGAAAAGAACCCTGGTTGTGGCATATCAATAAAAACATCATTCTTCAATCAAACTAGTTTGATGCAAGAAGATTTTTAAATCCTTCAATGAAACCCATTTAAACAAAGATAGAATATGAGTTTGGAACTGCATACAGTACATGAAATAGTTGTAGGTATTAGAGAGAGACAAGACTGGGGGTTAAAGCCCACTGCGGCACTCCTTGTGTGATTTTGGGCTATACAAAAGTAAATTGTATTGTATTGTAGAAAGAGCTGGTGTTTGTACTGTTGTAACTTTAGGTTTTAGTCCACGGTTTTAAAAGCATTTTGCATTTTACCCTCCTAAATGATCACCATAAAGATGGATGAGGTCATCTTCACTTTTGTCTTTGCATACCTTACCTTTGTGTCCTAACAAGTGATTTTTTAATAGAACTGTTCTCTCAAGGTTACATTTTAGGTGTTAAAACATGCTTGGAAAAAAATCATTATTCCAATTATATCTACTATTAAAAAAGTAAAGATCTGGTTGCGTTCTTTTTTTGTCCAAAATAAAAAAAAAAGTAGTATGTCTCAAGTACAAACAAAAAATGACTTCTGATACTTTTTTTTTACATAAAAAAGTCATATTTGCTTCAGGCACAACGTTCACTGAAGACAAACATAATACTTTAAATGAGTCATTGTCCATATGGCATCTGGTCTGGAAGGAATTTTAGAACATGTTTTAAAAATCCTTAGTGACTAATTAGCTGGCAAATCTACCATTTCTGGCTGCTTCAAAAAGGCAATCACTCGAGTGCCAAAGAAAACAAACTGTCATTGTCTCAAACCTTACTGACCAGTTGTACTTACACCCACTGTGATAAAATGCTTGGAGACACAGGTGCAGGGACATATTAAACTTAGCATTCCATAATGATCTGACGTGGGCACAACACATCCTGGCTATTGTCAAGAAGGCTTAGATGTCTCCATCTATGTTCAGAAACGTCTACAGGTGCACAGTGAAGTCTGTCCTCACTGTTCACATTACCTTCTGGTGCTGTATCTGCTCAGCTCAGAACTGTAAAGCACTGCAAAGAGTGCAGAAATCAGCAAATAATTTTACTAAAATATTACAGCTTGAGTTCAGGACATGTAGTGCCTTCAGAAAGTATTCTGATTCCTTCACATTTTTCACATTTTGTTGAGTTGCAGGTTTGCAAAAATCTTTTAAATTCTTTTTTTGCTTTTTTAAACATTATCTATTACAGTAATCCCTCACTTATCGCGGGAGATAGGTTCCAAGGCCGACCGCGATAACTGAATTTCCGCAAAGTAGGGACACCATATTTATTTAATTATTTAACGTGTATTTGGACGTTTTTAAACCCTCCCTGTATTGTTTACAACCCACCCTTTACTCTATTAATAACAGGGACAACTGCTAAGCAATATGAAATCGGTAGATAAGTTTACACTTACTGTATAGCGAAGTACACGTAGCTATATATGACGTGATGATGGTGATGAATATGCTGCGCAGTAAAAATGATGACGATGAAGGTGATAATCCCCTGAATGCAGTAGCAAGAGCACGTTAATGCTGAATGAGTGAGATGAGACATCCTGGTTAATGCAGCACTCCGTCGCTGAGCCAATCAGCAGCGCACAGGAACTTAACTGCGTGCTCTGATTGGGTAGCTTCTCAGCCATCCGCCAATAGCATCTCTTGTATGAAATCAACTGGGCAAACCAACTGAAGAAGCAAATACCAGAAGTAAAAAGACCCATTGTCCACAGAAACCCGTGAAGCAGCGAAAAATCCGCGTTATATATTTAGATATGCTTACACATAAAATCTGCGAAGTCGTGAATCCGCGAAAAGTGAACCGCGAAGTAGCGAGGGATTACTGTACTCCAGAATAACAAAGCGAAAACAGAATTTTAGGAGTCTTTGCAAATTTATTAAAAATAAATAAGCTGAAATACTACATTGACGCAAGTACTTAGACCCTTTGTTTTGACAAGAGGTTTGACTCTCGTGCATTCCATTCTACTGATAATCGTTGAGATGTTCATACACCTTGTTTGGAGACCACCTGTGGCTAAATGTATTGATTGGACATGATCAGGAAAGGTATATACCTCTCTACGGTAGTCCACGCAGTTGTATCTTGGCAGAAACCATGCCATGAGGTTGAACTGCCTGCAGAGCTTAGAAATGAGATTGTGTTGAAGCAGAGATCTAAGGAAGAGAGAGAGGGAGAGGTTAGGAGGATGTGCTGATACAGCACATTGCTGCACCCACCACATGACAAACCACCTCAGGATCCTAGATTAGAACCCGAGTATAGCCATGCAACAGGTGACACCTCAGCACCACACTGGAACAGTGTGAAGAAGGCCACAAAAAAATCCTGCAGCACTGAAAGCTCCCAAGAACACAATGGCTTCCATAATTCTTAAATGGAGTAAGTCTGAAATAACTGCAACTCTTCCTAGAGTTGGTTTACCAGGTCAAACTGAGAAATCGCTGGAGAAGAATGATGAACGAGAACCCAAAGGTCACTTTAGCTGAGCTCCAGTGAACCTATGCAGAGACAGAAGGAACTTCCAGAAGGAGAACCACCAGTGCAACACTCCACTAATCTGGGCTGTAGGACAGAGTGGCCAGAAGACACATTTAAACATGCTTACATGCTTGGAGTTTGTAAAAAGATACCTAAAGGACTCTCAGACTGTGAGAAATAAGTTTCTTCTTTCTGATGAGACCAAGATTTAACTGTGTGGCCTCAGTCCTAAGCATCACACCTGGAGAAAACCAGGCATCATTCATCACCTACGCAATACCATTCTAGTGGTGAAGGACGGTGGTGGCAAAATCATGCTGTATTATTGTTTTTTCTCCCAGGGACTGGGAGATTGACAGGGTTGAGGAAAAGCTGAATGATGCAAAGTACAGAGATATCCTTAATGAAAACCTGCTCCAGATTCAATTCCAACAGGACAATAACCCTGTGAGAGATGATTTTTACAGATAAATATGATTTTCATTATTGATTATCATATATACTCACGTATAAGTCGGGTCTTGAAACCTGAAAAATCGATCATAAAATCGATTTTTTTTTTACTTTTATTCTCTCTAAAGGGGCGATAGTATGTATCATGTTCGTGATTTACAGAGAATAAAAGTAAAAAAAACAGTAACTTTTACAAGTCCTATAAATGCACACCGTGTGTTACAGACGCAAACCAAATGTATGTGTGTACTGTATAATATTAACAAAAGGAGCAGCTCACTACTGAAAACGGCAAATATAGGAGTGAGTGGGGATCAAACTGGGGACTCTTGATTACAAGTCAGCAATTCTTACCACTACGCCACGGAAGCTGCTGTATCATCCTTGAACCTTTTGTGAAAGTGTTTACTTGATCTTTGGACTTCAGGCTTCATACATTATATAGTTTATGCCTACATTTTGTCATTTACTACTAAAATATGAAAAACGTTTCTGTTTTAAAAATGTGTTTACACAGATTACTGTAGAAATGGAACACACATGAAATGTGTGTGTTCCAAATAGCGATCTATTATTTCCACTCTAAAACTCCAGCACTTCAGTCACTCCCAGATAATCAAACAAGGCATGAGCTGGGAAAACTTAGTGAACGTTCTGCGACGGTGGGGGATGGAATAGCCGGCTGCTCACTGCTCGTGTTAATCGGCACATTTAGAAGACAAAACAGAGGTGAGAACGGTTTTAAGGTGGGCCGGATCTACGAGATTTTTCGTAGACTCTGGTAATTCTAGTGTTAAAGCCGCTTGATCTGTGTCACAGTCCCTGCTGTTACTTTAGCACAAGGACAAATATTAATAAGAGGACCGTTATAATCTGGTGTAGCAGTATCCTGGCTCCAAGGATCCTGTTTATCAGTAACTAACAAGGACGTGAGAAATGAAATTAATCACGCACTTCTCTAATTGATAAGTGTATTTAAGAAGTGTTACTACCATCTGTAAGTCAGTCCTCTCCTTCCAGGACTCCAGTGTCAATAAAGGTATTCCACCCATCCTGAACTGGCTTCATGAAACTGACTTTGACAACTCAAAGCAAAGACAACATAGGAGTAGCTTAGGGATCTCTCTGGGAATGTCTGAGTTACTCAGCCAGACCTTGGACTTGAATCCTCTCAAACATCTCTGATGTAATGTATGGTAAGATAGATTTGCTTTCTAAATAATGGATGTCCTGATCGGGATTGTGCGCCCTTTACTGGAATGCCTATGTGCACAACTGTGGGACAACTTAGCAACTGTAGTCCCACTGAGCTGCCTTTCTGGGTGACGTGGATGCCTCCAGCAGGAGCTGCCAAAAGTAGGTGTCCCTACTTTGAGGTGCTTCCACCTGACCCAGACATTCTTCTGCGATATAATACTGTGGCTCTGGAAGTACTCCTGACTCCAGCATCAAATTAGCCTTCTCGCCTCAATTAGGGAGTTGCAGTTGATTGTGGAGGAAGGACATAGCTTGTCTGGATGCAGTGGAGGTGGAAGTAAGACAAGAAGAAAAAGAATCATATTCTGGTTAGGTGAACAAGTGTATGAAGTGGAACCAAATAACTGGTGGTACTCTATTTATGGTGATACAGTGATAGTTGATCAAAGTGAAGATATCTAAAGAGGTGGTGCGACTCACTGGATCATTAAGAAAAGGTGCCAGTACAGTGAAACATATAATTACAATAGAAGGACAATTGATCAGGTGGGGAAATTCCCCAAAAAGATTTCTGAAGACATGTCGGTACTCACTAGTATGCTACGAAAAGGTGCAGATATGGTGAAATATATATCATCACGATACAGTGATAATCTTCCCCTGTGATGATTTCTGAAAGGGTGCAAGTGAGTGTACTGGTGTAAACCAATTTCTTTAAAACAACATATTCATTTAAACCCGGGTTTGTCTTGATGTGGTTGTGTTTGGAGTTTAGGGCTTTGTGACGCCCTCTACAGTCCACAATGGAAAAGACTGCAAATAATTGTTTACAGCGATAGCTGTCTCCATCCAACTTGACAGAGCTTGAGAGGATCTGGAAAGAAAAATGTGTGAAGCTTGTTGTTTCGTCCCAAGAAGACTTTTGGTTTCAATGAATTTAGAGCATTTTAGCATAAAGCTGTAAAATAACAAAATATGAAAAAAGAGAAGGGGTTTGAATACTTTCTGAATTTACTGTAACATTCACATCTTAGAGAAGTGGAACCTGGAGTATCTTGAAAAAACCTGAACAGACATTGGGAGAATGCAAAAATCCCACCCAAAGAATATTTAAACAAAGACTTGAACCCAGGTCTCAGAGCATTAATTACATCAGTGCTGCTACTGTGCACAAATATGCCATCCATCTGAAAATATTTCATAGCAAAAGTCAAAGAAGATTTATTCATAAGAAGGAAAGGACATTTGATGCGACTGCATACCCTATAACAAAGCAATTTCCAAATTAGCAACTCCCAATAGTTTTAAAGCATATCACGAAGTTGCAGAAAGAAACAGGTGTCATGCATTTATGACAGGTGTTTTGTAATACTGCCACAACATAAAAGACATTCCTGAAAAGCTCACTTATTGATTTCTTCTCTAAATTTAATTATTGCTATTTTTAATTGAAATACAAAATGCCCATTTTTGTATTATGAAGCAGCAGAAAATAAATATGATAATTTGTTACAAATCCTGTTAAATGATATACAGTTATTTCAGCCTGATTAATTCACTGGGATTTAATTACCATTTAAAATTGCAAATTCTATATTTCTGTTTACAGATATTAATGCCAAATGATGGATGATTATTAAATCTGCTGAAGACAACAAAGATGCAGTTGAATAACAAAAAAGGAACTAAATGATTCACCAAGTCAATAATTATTCTAATTATGTTTAGTTGTAATCTTTGTAAAACACTTCCACAAAACTTCTGACATTACATGTATTCAGCAAAAAAAATCATAATAATCACCATCACTGCCATAAGAAATGTGTGTCAGAATGTGTCTTCATAAACAGGCTTGCTTCATGTTGGCGTCCATATTTCAAACTCATACCAAATAGTGACAGTATGCCTCTTAAAAACATTACTTTATATATTCTGTATATGTGTGATTGTAATTATGTTTCTAGAGCAATGCAGCACTCGACTGGAATGTTGAGAATTATAATGTATAAAATTAATGTTTTACAGCTGCCGTACAGCAATACACTCTGCTAAGACTAGTGCCTCTGGTTTAGGTTAAAGGCTCTCCATGATGCTCTAATAGAACAACTCAGTTAAGAAAACAGAGGAAGAAAGAAGGATGTTCAGTTATCCTGCTCTGATTTAGGATTATATCTTCAGTGAACCTTTATTAAAACTGACAGTATCTGAGCAAAACATATTACTGTATAATGGCACTATTGCCTTCAAAGCCAATTCTAGGTCACTTCAGAAAAATTGGGTCTGCTTATTTGTTCTATTCAATGATTCTTCTTTTAAAAACACATTTTAAAAGGAAATAAAATAGAAGACCAATTTGTCATCCATTCGTTCTTTTTGTAGGTTATTAAGAATAAAAAAAATACCTTCAATGAGGCAGAGTAACTTTTTTGTTTGTACAGTATAATAATACATGGGAATAATGTTGAAGGAGTAATGGGTGTAACTGTAGATACATGACTACACTGTAGATACTGTAAGAGCCAAATCCTTTAAGTTACTTTAATGGTAAATAGTTTGCTTAGTTTTGAACTTTAATATAATGTAGCTTAAAATAATTAATGGAAGATTCAGTTTAACCCCCTACAAGATAAAGAAAATGGAATGTTCATAATGTTAGCTCTGTAACAATAGAATAGCCCTTAGAATGAAGTTAGACAGCTAGAATGAAACATGAACTAGACATTAGACAGACTGGCGTTAAGAGCATAGAGTTTTTTGACTGTACGTACGTTAAGTATGTTAATAGATAGATAGATAGATAGATAGATAGATAGATAGATAGATAGATAGATAGATAGATAGATAGATAGATAGATAGATACTTTATTAATCCCAATGGGAAATTCACATTCTTCAGCAGCAGCATACTGATACAATAAATAATATTAAATTAAAGAATGATAATAATGCAGGTGAAAAACAGACAATAACTATGTATAATGTTGAATGTTAACGTTTACCCCCCCCCCCCGGGTGGAATTAAAGAGTCGCATAGTTTGGGGGAGAAATGATCTCCTCAATCTGTCAGTGGAGCAGGACAGTGACAGCAGTCTGTCGCTGAAGCTGCTCTTCTGTCTGGAGATGATACTATTAAGTGGATGCAGTGGATTCTCCATAATTGATAGGAGCCTGCTGAGCGCCCTTCGCTCTGCCACAGATGTTAAACTGTCTAGCTCCATGCCAACAATAGAGCTTGCCTTCCTCACCAGTTTGTCCAGACGTGAGGCGTCTTTCCTCTTAATGCTGCCTCCCCAGCACACCACCGCGTAATTATATTTGTACATGTGGTGAACGAGATAACATAACCTGAAAATTGCTTTGGGGTGCTGTAAAATGGCAGACCCTGTGCTTTGACAGCCAAAGGTCATTCGAAAAGACAGTTTCTCCGGTCATTAAAAATCAAAATAATATAGAAACCTTTACCCAGATACTCAATCCTCAAGCAGAATACCATAAGTTTCCTTTTTCCTCCCTTTTTGTGTATATTTTCAACCTTTTTCCCTTATTTTTTTTGTGAACTGTTTGCTTTGAATTTCACTAAAATCTTTAAAAAGAAGGCACTTGGGCTGGGGAGTTTTTTGTATGACGAGTCATCCTAGTGCTGGAATGCTTGTCTGGTAACTTCATTTGAACTTTTTTGAACTATTTGGAAACCCTCAATAAACGCAGCTGCAGGTTAGGTTCCAGAAAATACTGCTAATGCAAAATGAAGTGTTCCATTATAGATATTGTAAGGTTTCTAAACTCTTTTGGGACTCCCCCAGTGGGACAACATGCCGAAGCGCGTCCTGAAGCACAATTGCCGTGTCTGTGGAAGACAGCTTATCTGTCACCAGGGCTCCCAGTGCTGTAGCGACTCTCAGCAAAAGCAAATCTGAGCCGATTGCGTTTGCGCTATAAGTGCCTTTTGTCGATGGGTAATGCAAGGAACATTATAAATGCAGGGAACAGTATTACTTGGCCACGACCCTGCCTGATTGCTGTGTCTGTGTATAAGTGAGTGGTAGATCCAGCTTCAATAAATAACCGTGCTGTTCCTGTTTCAAGCTGAATAAAAGCTGGTGTTGCTAAAGTACTGAGATTCTGCCTCGTGTTTTGGGGTGCAAGACAGGGACTCACATGTCACAATATATACAAGCAAGAGTACCTGTTGCCGTCTGGAGTGGACTCAAGTGCAAGTGTGGTCTATAAATAAATTTTCCCAAAGGAATAATTTTGGCCTACTTTGTCGTGAAAGGGTCTAGTGGTGACCCTATCCTCACCCTATAAGATGTCAGTGTAGACCTGAATATCCCAAACGTTTAACTCTTGCTCTATTAAGTCACACTTATCAGACTGTTGCACAGATGCAGCTGCAGTCACCATCTTTATAAACTATGGTTGACTACATCTAAGGTTAAATGATCTCCTTCCTTCTGTGATCAGTAGACTCCAAGTTGTGTATTAGAAAGTGTTCAAGGAAAAATGGGTTAACTGAAGTTTATTCACTCAATACACAATGACATTTTGTAAGCTACGGTTCTTAAAGGAATATGCCACACAAAAATATAAACATTTTTTTAATATTTTACTGAACCCAATTTTGTCAAGGGTTAAGTAACATATGAAAAAGGTATAATGTTGGGCTGCCATCGCTGTAATGTCTTTTTAATGTTTGTCGAGGGCAGTGTCCCTGGAATGGCAGACTGGGTTGGTGTTCCCCATTTTTACAAAGGGGGGGCTAGAAAGTGTTTTCCAGCTATCGGTGGGTCACACTACTCAGCCTCCCTAGTAAAGCTTATGCAGTCGTACTGGACAGGTCACCCTGACCATTTGTGGAACCTCCAATCCAGGTGGAGCAATGTGGATTCCATTCAGGCCATGGAACAATGGACCATCTCTTTACTCTTATGAGGATCCTGGGGTTATGGGGCTTTGTGGTGTGGGAGTATTCCCAGACTGTCTACATGTGTTTTATGGACTTGGAGAAGGTGTATAACTGTGTTCCTCAGGGGATTCTGTGGGTTCTGCTGGAAGAGTATAAAGGTCTGGGGACATTAAGGGCTATTCAGTCCTTGTCTAATCACAGTGAGAGCTGTGTCCATATAAAATTGAAAAACCTCTGCACCATTTCCAGTGGGTGAGGGACTCTGCCAAGGCTATGCTTTGTCTCCTATCCTGTTTGTGACTTTCATGGACAGGATGTCAATGAATACTCAGGAGAGGGTGGTTGGGTGTCCGATTCAGTGGCTTTAGAATTGCATCTGTACTTTTTGTAGATGATGTAGTACTGTTGACTTCATTGGGCTGTGAACTCCAGCATGTATTGGGATGGTTTGCAGCTGAGTGTGAAGTGACAGGGATCAGGATCAGGTGGACTGTTCTCTCCAAATGGGAGGTGAGTGACTACCTCAAGTGGAGGAGTTTAGGTATCTCTTGTTCATCAGTGAGGGAAAAAGGGATGATGAGGTTGACAGGCAGACCAGGGCGCAGTTATATGGTCACTATACCATGCTGTAGTGGTGAAGAAGGTCTGTAATGTTGACTGAGAAAAAATTAAGTCTTCTGTTATAAAGATATAAAAAAAAAACTTACATTGATTTAATACACCTTAGGCAACAGGTTCAACACGCCCTTGACCCTCTGCAGTTTGCATATCAGGAGAAGGTGGGATGCAGAGGATGCCATCATCTATATGCTACACCGATCCCTCTCTCACTTGGACAGAGGCAGAGGTGCTGTAAGAATTATGTTTCTAGACTTCTCTAGCGCCTTCAACACAATCCAACCTCTGCTCCTTAGGGGACAAGCTGACAGAGATGGGATTAGATTCATACCTAGTGGCATGGATCGTGGACTATCTTAAAGACAGACCTCAGTATGTACGTCTTGGGAACTGCACGTCTGACATTGTGGTCAGCAACACAGGAGCGCCACAGGGGACTGTACTTTCTCCGGTCCTGTTCAGCCTATATACATCGGACTTCCAATACAACTCGGAGTCCTGCCACGTGCAAAAGTTCGCTGATGACACTGCTATCGTGGGCTGCATCAGGAATGGGCTGGAGGAGGAGTATAGGGACCTAATCAATGACTTTGTTAAATGGTGCGACTCAAACCACCTACACCTGAACACCAGCAAAACCAAATTGCTGGTGGTGGATTTTAGGAGGCCCAGACCCCTCATAGACCCAGTGATCATCAAAGGTGACTGTGTGCAGATGGTGCAGACCTATAAATATCTGGGAGTGCAGCTGGATGATAAATTAGACTGGACTGTTAAAACTGATGTGCTGTTTAAGAAAGGACAGAGCCGGTTATACCACCTTAGAAGGCTGGCGTCCTTCAACATCTGCAATAAGATGCTGCAGATGTTCTATCAGACAGTTGTGGCGAGCGCCCTCTTCTATGCAGTGGTGTGCTGGGGAGGCAGCATTAAGAGGAAAGACGCCTCACGTCTGGACAAACTGGTGAGGAAGGCAAGCTCTATTGTTGGCATGGAGCTGGACAGTTTAACATCTGTGGCAGAGCGAATGGCGCTCAGCAGGCTCCTATCAATTATGGAGAATCCACTGCATCCTCTAAATAGTATCATCTTCAGACAGAAGAGCAGCTTCCGTCGACAGACTGCTGTCACTGTCCTGCTCCACTGACAGATTGAGGAGATCGTTCCTCCCCCAAACTATGCGACTCTTTAATTCCATCCGGGGGGGTAAACGTTAACATTTAACATTATACATAGTTATTGTCTGTTTTTCACCTGCATTATTATCATTCTTTAATTTAATATTATTTATTGTATCAGTATGCTGCTGCTGAAGAATGTGAATTTCCCATTGGGATTAATAAAGTATCTATCTATCTATCTATCTATCTATCTATCTATCTATCTATCTATCTATCTATCTATCTATCTATCTATCTATCTATCTATCTATCTATCTATCTATCTATCTATCTATCTACAAGCCAATGGTGACCAATGCTGTACAATGGCAAACGATATGAAAAACATCTTGAATGAAAAAAAATCTTATGTTACACATAATCCACATTTCAAATATCCAGTCATATGCAAAATACATTACACTTTCTCTAAAATATTGTTAAATACTTTTGGAAAAATCAGCGTACATCATAAACCAAAATGCAATTCACTTGGAGTTAAATTTTGAATTGAAGACAGGACTACTGACCAGTGAATGAGGGGAAGACGTGAATCTATAATTCAAAAACTCAGTCCCAAGTAAGCTATGTTTCCTGTTTGTGATGTGCTCTGTTTTTTCTATTTAACATGATTTCTGCATGATCAGCCACATGATTGGCTGATTAGATAATTACATGGATAAGCAGGTGTATGGGTGTTCCTAATAATTTGCTCAGTGAGTATATGTTTACGCTTTTGAATTTGAATGTTAATATTTGCAGAGAGAAGAGATTAAACAAATTTTTAGAATACTTTTTTGCAATTCATTTCAATTTGTTTTAACTCAATTTATAAGCTCAGCACACTTACAAATACATTATAGATAAAATATAAAAAAATAACATTCATTATGAGGCATACAATTTAAACAGAAACAGAAAGAATGTTTAAGATGTTAATGCCTTGGTTCTACCATCTGTTATGCTAAGTTCAAAGTCCCCACAGAAATCAGACAGTTATAGAGAAATCCACACGTAGGGCAAAGAATCCAATTAGTTCCTGACATCAACAAATGAAATGAAATCAATAGGAGACAAAAGGGGCAGTGTTATTAACAGCCCGTTTAACAAGAGCTCAGCACAAATGTTCAGTGTTGAGTCATGCAAGAGATAAGATTGGGAAATAAATGAATGTCACATTTTCTTCCTGTTTCCGAAAATAATAAAACAAATAGTGCTGAACTTTAAAATACTGTATGTCCTACCATTGCTAGCAAGTGTACTTATGAAAAGACAAAAATTAATGACTAAATGGATTAACACATTTATGGACACAGTTCAAGACACGTGTACTCATTCAAACACCTCCTTGTAAAATAACGTTGAAGTTAGGACAATAAAAGCATGAATTCAGTGAATAAATTTACTGAATAAATAGTGAACAAACATTATTGATTATTATTACAGTATTTTGTTTTTTTTATAAAAGTGACTTACACATGCAATTATGCATTTTGAGAAAGGTTGGGAGCATGCTCTGAGAGTGCATTGCCGCACCCACCACACGCCAAACCACCTGGATTGGGACCCGAGTGCATTGGGTGACACCTCAGCACCACACTGAAAAGAAGAGAAATTGGAGGACCTGCTTGCAGGGCTGGAGGCAGATTAACGTCATACCCAGGACAAAGCAATTGCAGGTTAAAGGCCTTGATCAAGGGCCCAACGGAGTAGAGTTACTTCTGGCATTTATGGGATTTGAACCGGCAATCTTCCAATTGCCAGCGCAGACTCCTAGTCTCTGAGCCACCACTCTGCTCTAATTATGCATACACCAAAGAATATTATTTTAAAACAGAAGATAAACATTTATCATGCTATTAGATCACCTAACAAAAAAGGTACCAACTAGGTTCTTTTCTTAATGGTGGATAGGAAGACATGTCAAGATTAGCTATACAACCGTCATGTGTAACCTCTTACCGGTCTCACTGTCCTTCTTGTTCCCTGCATATTCAATCCGAGGCAGGGTGCTTGCTGACATGGACTCTATCTTTTATTTGCAAGGCTTTACTTCAACCCAGTTTTACCATCAATGGAGTACTATACCTAAATCTCCTCAAGTGCTAAACAGCGATGGCAGCAGAACAAGGAACAGACAATGTGCACTAGGCTCCACTGAATAACAATCAGACAAAGGCATTGACTTTTATGCTGTCACTTGTAAAATATATTTATTTGCATTAAAACCAGCAAGAGCGTATATACACTTATCAGTCATAACATTAAAACCACTAACAGGTGAAGTGAATGACATTGCTTATTTCATTACAGTGGCACCTGCCTAGATGTGGGATATATTGCAAAGCAAATGAACAATCAGTTCTTGAAGGTGATGTGTTGGAAGCAGGAAAAATGAGCAAGCTTAAGGATCTGAGTGACTTTGACAAAGGTCCAAATTGTGATGACTAGACGACTAGATCAGAGCCGTCCCTAAAATAGCAGGTGTTGTGGTGTGTTCCCAGTATGCAGTCGTTAGTACATACCAAAAGTGGTTGAAGAAAGGACAATCGGTGAACCAGTGACAGGGTCATGGGTGCCCAAGGGAGTGAAGGCTAGTCCATCTGGTCCAATCCCACAGAACAGGTTCTTCTTCTTCTTCCTTAGCTATATGGGGTAGTTATTTGTAGCATAAGTTACTGAAAAATGTAACGCTGGCCTGTGGTATAGCGGATCCACAGCTCAGAAAAAGAGGGCCATTTTAAACAAATAAATAATTAATTGGCTTGCTGCTTCTCCATGGGTTTGCGCACTTAGCAGCTGGTGGAGTAATTGGGGCGAGACGCACCACCGTCAGGGTGCGGTCTGTCTCAATTGCTTCATTGGCTTCCTGCGGTGCGTGATTGAGACCCTACACCCACAGAGGCCTATAAGAAAGACCTAACACGTGAAAAAGACAGATTAGAGAGAACCAAAAAAAATTAAAGGAGGTTAAAGGATGGAGAGAGAACGCAGGAGGCAGAGAGAGCCAGAGCAAGAGATCAAGAACGCCAAAAAGAAAGCGCAGACAGCCGGGAGGAAGTCTCCTGAAGGAGCCCATGGCCGATACTCAGGGGCTGATGTCCACTCCAGCTGAGCAACCTGGAAGGTGGAATTACATACACTCTGCTCAACTGGAGCGACTCGCGGGAGAGAGAGGCAGCAAGGCTGCAGGGGATCATAAGGCTCATTGAGGTGTCCTGTGAGGAAGCTATTGTTTGTAGGGACGTGAGCCAGGCAGCAAGAGTCGGATGCTCAGTGTAGTGCCATGCAGGGGGCCATAGAAGGCTGCAGGGGTTCAAGCCTAGAAGCAGGTGCAGAAAGTAGGCCAATCTGCTGATGTGTCATCACCTCAGCCGCAAAGACCCGCTTGGATTAGACGGCCATATTAACTCTTTCAGGGCTGAATATTTTTTACCAAAAAACTCTGAAAAGCACACGATGCACTAGTTTCACACATAAATCAACATAAAACGTCTGTTGCTATGTGCTGTGTCTGCTGTTGGCACCTGTTCGGCATCTCTGGCAGCAGTGGCTGCACAGGGGTGGATTGATGGCCAGCAGGAATGCACAGTGGGCCAGCTACCTCTCTGTCTTTGCACAGCAGGTGTGCGACGGTTGCAGTCGCGGTGTGATACAATATGGTTTGTACCTCTCGTCATCATAAATGCTGGTCCTCCTAGGTGAACGCTGCTGTAAGTGTATCAGCTACACAGATGTGTTCAGCATCACGGTCAGCTGGGAACCAATGAGCTGATGCTGGTATCTCACTTTCATTTTTGATATCCATCTCCAGATCCCTTGCATTAAACTCAGAGTCCGAAAAGTCAGAGCGCAATTCAGTGATAATACCTAAAACGTCCGTGGAGTATTTTGCTTTGCACATTTGCTTTAGTCTTGGTAGATGTTGATGCCATTTTACAGGATGTTTGCTCTTCACTACTCATGCAGGCGCAGGGAATCGAGGTCAAATCAACAAAGCTACATAACTTTTCTTCAAGCAAAGAGAGTCAAACTGAAAAGTAGTTTACAGCCAATTACCATCCTCTACCCCTCAATTTCAACAAAAGTTAACATCAGCCCTGAAAGAGTTAAGGAGATCCATCCATCCATCCATTTTCCAACCCGCTGAATCCGAACACAGGGTCACGGGGGTCTGCTGGAGCCAATCCCAGCCAACACAGGGCACAAGGCAGGAACCAATCCTGGGCAGGGTGCCAACCCACTGCAGGACACACACAAACACACCCACACACCAAGCACACACTAGGGCCAATTTAGAATTGCCAATCCACCTAACCTGCATGTCTTTGGACTGTGGGAGGAAACCGGAGCGCCCGGAGGAAACCCACGCAGACACGGGGAGAACATGCAAACTCCACGCAGGGAGGACCCGGGAAGCGAACCCAGGTCCCCAGATCACCCAACTGCGAAGCAGCAGCGCTACCCATGGACAGTTTTAACCTCGTTTTAATGGAGTGCTTGACTGATTTTAACCCCCACCATCACTTCATTTTATTGGATTATATATTTATTGAACTTTTTGCACTGCACAATTTTTGTTTTAATAAAAACAGTTGACACTTTTATGTACCTACCCCTTGCTTTTTGTGTGAGTGTCCTCATCTGCTGGTTCATCCAGTTACGTTATCAATGGTATCAGGTTCACGAGGCTCTCAAAAACAGAAGTGGGAGCATGGAGCCACCCCGCACCCTCACAGAACACACAGTGCATCACAGCTTTGCTGTGTACAGGGTTATGTAGCCTTAGACTGGTCACAGTACCCTTGCTGAACCCTGTCCACCAGAAAAAGTGACTACAATGAACACATGAGCATCGGAACTGGACCATGGAGTAGTGGCCAGGTCTAATGAATGATGTTTTCTTTTAGATTGAGTAAACAGTCGGGTGTTTGTGCCATTTACCTGGAAAAGAGATGGTAGCAGGATGCACTATGGGAAGAAGGCAAGTGTATGCTTTGGGACATTTTTGGTTCTCCTGGCATTCATGTGGATATTACTTTGACACGTATCACCTACATAAAGATTGTTGTAGATCACATACATGGCTTCATGGCAACAGTATTCCCTGATGGCAGTGGCCTGTTTCAGCAGGATAATGCATCCTACCACGCTGCCAGAATTGTTGAGGAATGGTTTGAGGAACATGACAAAGAGTTCATGGTATTGTCTTCCTATTTGGCCTCCAAATTTCCTGATTAACCCCTTAACCACCCTCTTCCAGATATATCCGGCACCGTTGTTTTATTGCTATCGCCATACTGCCGGAATTATCCGGCACATTTGCCTGTGGTTATGTGAATGCCTGGCACGTAGTACAACTGACAGTTTGGCGTGGGTATTATTACTACGTTGTATTTCGACAACTCTGCACTTGTATTGGCCGATCACGTGATGTGATTTGAAAGTGAAAGCTGTGAATATGGCGAAACGTAAACTGACTTCAAGTGAGGCTTTGCAGGCGATTTTGGACAGTTCTGATCATGATTGTAGCAGTTCTGAAGAAGATTTTAGCGACAATGATGAGCAGCAACGTGCGCTGCATGATACTGAGAATGAAGACGCATCGGATGATGGCGATGAGTGGGTGTATCCCCAGCATCTCAACTGGACTGCTGCCCGAGGTGAACTACCTTTTCTGCATCCGTTTGAGGCAACATGTGGCTTTACTGTTGATGTAAACAATTACACTGCTGAGCAGTTTTATGAGCTGCTTGTGTCACCTGATTTGATCAGACATTTTGTTCATTAGACAAATCTGTATGCAGCACAGTTTATTGAGAAAAATCCCAATTTACCTCCACATTCCCGTGTTCGTGCTTGGGTAGACACTGATGAAAACGAAATGAAAAAATTCATTGGGATTTTGATGTTGATGGGAATAATCAGAAAACCAGATATTGAGATGTACTGGTCTACAGATCCTATGTATGCAACACCTATTTTTGCAGCTGTCATGACACGTAACCGATTCTTTTTGCTGCTGAAATTCTTTCATTTGAATGACAACAGAAACGAGCCAGATAAGAAAGATCCAAACCGCGACCGCTTGTTCAAGCTACGTCCTTTGATCATTTATTTGAAGCATTTCAGTTGCCCTACATGCCAGGACCGTCAGTTGCAGTTGATGAAAGTTTATTGTTGTGGAAGTGCCGCTTACAGTTTCGACAGTATCTACCATTGGAAAGGGCACGGTTTGGTATCAAGATGTTTTGCTTAGCTGAGAATTCAGGTTACATTTATAGATTTCGTGTATACACTGGCAAAGAGGATCCTATGAGTAGTATTTCAGCAGTGTTGCCAGATGAATGTAAGGACTTTGGACTTTCAGAAAAACGCTGTCGTGTCCGTTCAAAGAAGGGTCAGCGTAGAGACGTCAAGACCTTCTGCTCAAAGTGTCCCAGCAATCCAGGACTTTGTGCAGTTCCCTGCTTTGGCCTGTGGCACAGCAAACTCAAATACTGGGAATGAAACTATGATTGACTGAACTACTTTTGACTTTTGAATTACTTTTGACTGTTTCGTTTTGTAGTAGACAATAAATCCAGAAGCCTGAGAAAAGGTACATTTTGTGTTTTATCATGTGTTTGCCCATTTCTAGAACTTGCACAACATTTAGTGGTCAATACTGCTTGAATAAATGTAAAAAAAATGTAAAAAAGTAAAAAAACGAAAATTGTTCAGATTTCGCCTGGCGTGGGGAATATTTAGGGAGTTGGCGGTTAAAGGGTTAAGCATATGTGGGATGTGCGGGAAAAACACGTCCAATTGATGGAGGCTCCACCTCACATCTTACACGACTTAAAATGGTCTGTTACTAATGTCTTGATGCCAGACAACTCAGGGCACCTTCAGAGGTTTTGTGGACTCCATGCCTTAACGGGCCAGAGCTGTTTTGGCATCACAAGAAGCACCTACCCAATGGTGGTTTTAACATTGTGGTTGATCAATATAAGGCAATGTACAGAATCATACAACCTGGGTGTGCTTTAAATCTTTATTTAGCTCAAACAGAAGTAGTATGATGCTGACGATTATTCCACTGTCAGGCATTGTTTCTTGCAAGTTATGTACTCTGAAGTAAATCAAGGACATAGCGAGTAATGGAGACTTTTGGCAGTTTTACAACAACAGCTGAGAGAGGGGCTAGAAAGGGGAGCCCCTTCAGTATTGGCTCTGCCCTTCTCTGACCTAAACTGGACACAATGTATGGTATCACTGACTTTAAAAATAAATCCTGAAAGCTTACATGTTTTTGTATTGGTATCATGAGAAGGCTGATGGTCAGTTTTCTAAGATTCCCAGCTAAGCAAACAAAAGTATAAAACGATGAAAGTACAACCCCCTAAAGTCCTGTTTAGTCTTCCAACTCCCCCAGCTTGCACTGCACTTCTGTTCATTGACAAAACTTCAGACAAAGAAGCCAAGAGGCCTCTTACCTGGACAGTTTAAAATATCTCCTATACATTTGGTTCCATAAAATGGGAAAACAAAAATTTTAACAAGATCATCATATTAATTTGCAATACTGCAGTTCAATTTAATCATTCAAGGTAAGACAAAGTCCATAATATGATTCATGGATGTTTCACAGCCCCCAAACATATATGCCCAGCCTGCCTCTCAGCCTTCCTTATGTTCTGATCCACCTGTATCCATGTCGAATAAACAGACGTGTTATTTTGTAATTGTACACTGTGTCTTCAAACCACTGTGCTGGTAAATTGACATTAAAATAAAACGAGTGGCGACAAATGCTATAGGCAACAGGTTTAACCTTTAATCTGGTTCATACAGTGAAAGGACATAAAGCTGTTGCTGAAGGTTAGCATCATTTCAAAGAGCTGTCAGTTTTTCTGCTGGGTATGATTTGTTAAAGGAGGTGTCAGGCTGAATTAATGGGACAATCTGCACTCAGAATAAATACAGAACCCAAGTATGTTCACCTCTGCTCAAAATATGAAAACGTGTGCAAACAGAGTAAGAGGATTCATTTTTTTTTTTTTTTTCATGAACTATCGACAAACTTTAGTTGTTTAATACACTCTGAAATGTTGTAACAGGCTTAGATGTTTTTGTATTAAAGTAAACAGTGCTGGAAATTTTACACTACATGAAAGTTAAATATTCACACTTCACTTAAGTTCTGGTCCATTAATACATCCATTGACTTCCTTTCTAGAATCTATCAACTGTTAAGTGGATGCCTTTTACTTGGGATGCCTGTGTCTCTTCTGCTTCGGTGGTCCCACTGGCCTGCAGCATGAAAGGGAAGTGACTTGACCATACCTGCTTATACAAGTGGCATATTAATATGTTGCTATCCTGGAGAAGCAAAAAGTATTGAAAACGGGTATGATTTGTTTATTGACAAGCTATACATGACAAGGGGGCTTTAAGGCTTCTATTAATTGATTGAAAGGAGAACATAGAGTTTCAAAACAGAAAATACTCTCCAAAACAACTGTGACTAAACCACCATAATATTCATCCATAAATCATCCACGCTTTCTCCTTCTCTCTCCACACTTTGTGCTATCTTCTGTAAGACACGGTGTAGTGGGAACGGGTGCTATGGGTGCTTGTAGTTCATGGAACAAAGGTTATCAATGTCAAGAGATTTAAAAGACAAGAAGTTGTGAAAAGGTGAAAAACAAAGTGTTCTTTATTTCCAGGTGTTCCCATATCAGAAACAAGCAATGATTAACAAAAATCAGTTGGTTGTCATTAACTAAAATGCAATTCTCAAGTGACACTAACAAAAAAGAAAACGAAAATGGCAGATCGTTATATATAATACGCTACCATGGCTGTTCGTTTGTCTGTCCTGGATTTTAAATCACCTGTAGCTCGCAAACCGTTTGAACTATTGGCCTGAAATTTGGTACACATATACTACGTGACGTCTACTATCCACTTTCGGGGTGATGATTGACCTCCAAGGTTATTCCTCTTTTTATTATTTTATTTTATTGTAGAATCAACTTTCGCCAGCGGCCGGCAGGGCAGCTGTGCGGTTCATGCTTATGGGCGCCATTCTCATCCCTACCACCTTCGCTGTCACTTCCCCTACCTCTTCATATCTTAAATCATTCTTGAGGCAGATTGAAGACTTAAGTGCCAGCTGAAGTGAAAAATTAAGGAAAACGTACTAAGTAATTGCAACACAAACACTGACTAAATCATTTTTAACGTGAAAAGATGCCGACAAAAGAAGAGAAGAAGCGGGCCGCTACGGTGGAGAAAAGAAGAGCTGCTCAGGAAGGAACAAGCGCATCAACCTCTGAGCAAACGAATGCTAAACGTACAGAGAAAGAGGATGGAAACTAGGAATGCTCAGGTCAAGTGTATTCACTGCATATTATTACTGGTGATAAATATGTGGAACCACCCCACTGAGATTGAACTGGAGCATGCATATAAAATAGCAAAATAACAACAATACAGTAATAATAAAAACTGGGATAGTAACAGATATAATAATATCCATTATCCAACCCACTATATCCTAACTACAGGGTCACGGGGGCCTGCTGGAGCCAATCCCAGGGCACAAGGCAGGAAACAAACCCCGGGCAGGGCACCAGCCCACCGCAGGGCACACACACACCAAGGACAATTTAGAATCACCAATGCACCTAACCTGCATGTCTTTGGAATGTGGGAGGAAACCGGAGCACCCAGAGGAAACCCACACAGACACTGGGAGAAGGTACTAACTCCATGCAGGGAGGACCCGGGAAGTGAACCCAGGTCTCCTAACTGCGAGGCAGCAGCGCTACCCACTGCGCCACCGTGCCGCACAATATAATAATATAAAAAGATAAAAAAAAATAATAAAAACAACTTAAAAACAGATGTATATTTTCTACTGAACTAAAGTAGTTCAGCAACCAAAACAAAAAAGGGGGTGTTAACAAAACCAACAATAACTAAATAGCTAAGGACTAAGTTGTGATGGTGTAGGTCCTACTCCATGCTCCCTCTTCCTGTTTTGGGAGCCTCTTGAACCCAACACCATTGATAACATAACCAAATGAGCTGACAGATGGGGACAAAACACATGCAAAGCAACGGGATAGTGCAAAGTGCAAAAGTGCTTTTATTATCAATAAAAAAATCGAAACAGTTTGTGTCCAAACATGCAGATCTCAAAGTTCATAAATAATCCATAAAAACAGTAAAAAAAATCCAAGTAATTAAAACCAGGCTAAAAACAAGACTACAAGACTAAAAACCAGCAACAGTCATTAGGTCATATGAGCCAAGCCCAACTCCTTCCAAGTCTTCCAGCTCACTCACTGCTTTTTCAGCTGGACAGACTTCCTCTCAATCCCGACCCCCATCTTGGCAGTCTCCATCAGCGTCTGCCAGACCACTCGTGGTCAGTTATCCTCTCGACATCCTTCACGCCCACGCAGTCGTTCTTTGAATTCCTGGAGAGGATGCCCCCTCGATCGTACCCACTCTTCAGCACAATCAGTGGGTACGGTCCCTTCCTAGAGCGCTGATCCCTCACTCCGCCGCAGGACTCCTGACCACGCTGCCTTCTTTCTCTTTAGCCAGCTGAATTGTTCTCTCTCTCTTTGCCCCAATGCCGCATTATTGCTCTACCTGCTTCTCTTTCTCTTCCCTTTCATTTCTTTTCCTCTCTTTCCTTTTTGTACCAGCCCGTACTTATACGGCTCCGTGGGTGCAGCGTCTGAATCATGCACTGCACAAAGCCAATGAAGCAATTCAGAATGATATCAACCTCACGTGCAGGTGCATCTTGCCCCAATTACCTCATCAACTCCCTGCGGTTGCACAAGTGCACCCACGGAGACTGACACGGCCAAGTGGATTATTTATTAAAAACTGGCCATGCGTTATGAGCCACGAGCCCGCTATATCACATAAGTACTTTACTTTCATAACAATGTGAAATATGGTTAATGTTGTTCCAATAAAGTATGCATTAAATTAGTGTAGAATACTCTTAAGATCAACATGTGAGATAAATGCAAATCATATCTTGTGAGTCAGCACTTTTTAAAAAGTGGTAGTCCTGGTTTTGATTAAGCTAAGCTATTTACTACACAGAAAGCAAGTGAACAAAGGATGGGCAAGGTGGGAAGCAAAAACACTGCCATAACAAACCATGGAGGAAAAGGTCAGCAGACTTTTGAAAACAAACCAACACAAAATTGTTATGTCTCCCTTTAACTGTCTCTCATTTAACTATCTTAAAAAAGAACTGCAGCAGCCTTTGGTGAATTTTCTTTACCATAACAAATGTATTGAACTAGAAATTCTCCACAACCTTTACCGTCTGGAAATGGATGTCTAAAGGTGAGAATGATTTGTTGTCACAAGTAAAGTATACAAAGATACAAATATTTGATTGTATCTATTAGTACAATTGTTGGGTTGGAGTTGTAGTTTACACAGAGCCGCTGATGGTTTCATCAGCACTGTCAATTCTAAAAAATCTCATTGTGAAATGTTTGTGTACGGCAAAAAATACATGATAATATCACACAACAGCAACACAATAACATCACACACCTGTACTCAGGGAGAGGGTCTTAGAGATGTTGTCCTTTGCCTTCATATCGATGTGAGTAACACTGGAACACCACAAGGAACAGTCTGCTCTTCTATACTCTTCACTCTGTACACCACCGGGTCGTGTCAATTGCAGAAATTCTCCGATGATTCTGCACTTATGGGGTGTAAAGGTGATGAGACAGAGGACATTAGTTAGGTGGAGAACTTTGTTTCTTAGTGCAGACAGAACTGTCTGCATCTTAATATCAACAAAACCAAGGAACTGGTTACTGACTCTCGCCACATCAAAGCAGCTCTGTGTTCTGTCACTATTCAAGGAGTGGATGTAGAGGTAGTGCGCTCCTACAAGTGCTTGGAGGGTCAACATCAATGACAGGTTGGAGTGGTCTCGTAACACAGAGGAACTATATAAGACAGGGCAAAGCAAACTCTTTTTTCTTAGGAGACTACATTCCTTTAATGTGGGTAGTGGTAGTGACATCCTTCATATCTTCTACAACTCCGTGATGGCCAGTACGATTTTCTACACTATGGTGTGTTAGGCTGGTAACATTACTTAACAGAAGGCCACTGAATCAATAAACTAATTAAAAGGGCAGGCTTAGTAATGTGATACACATCTGGTGGCTGTAGCAAAGGTGAATTTGAAAACAAAATTGCCATTATGAACATCCTCTCTCTGACACACCAACCCTAAGGACTATCAGTCAACCAATCATTCAGCAGACTTGTGTCATGAAATGCCTGTTAGGGTTCCTTTATACCAACAGCAATGCACCTGCACAGTGTCTTACTGTGACAGTGACTTACAGGCTTTTTAGCCTTTCTAGTGTGTGTTCAGACCATAGTGTGGATCTATCTATCTATCTATCTATCTATCTATCTATCTATCTATCTATCTATCTATCTATCTATCTATCTATCGAGTTTCTGTAGATAGCCCAATTTTCCCCTGAGGAGGAAATACTAGTGTGCAGTTTGTGATTAGTAAATTGATATTTACATGTATTCATTATGCCTCAGTATACTCTATTGTGTAAATTTGCACTAAAACTGCTGTGGACCTTGCACACAGGTTTTTCATTCACCTGTATATTTGTGATAAGTGATGTGGAAATAAAGTGACTTGACTTCACCTAACTTGGTGTCCTGTCCAGGTGTGTTTAGTCTCCAGTGCTGCTTGAATAGGTTGGTATACCCCCAGCGATCCTGACTTGTATGAATCAGGCTTGAGAATGTTATGTGATGCAGGAAACTACTCCTAACTGTCTACTTTTACTATTACTTTTAAAATACTTTTTTTATATCCAATGTAGGTAATAAAAGCAAAATATTCAAACAAGGACTTCAGATTCATCAGAATAACCTTCCAGCTCACTTTGTCTCTTATAGATTGTGCATCGTCAATCTAGCCTTAATAGTGCCCAGAGCCTTTAGATGTCTTTGTATTTTAATTGGTAACATTTTTTGTGGATAAGGTGTTACAAGGTCCCTTTGTCCTGAAACTACTTTTTCCCATTTTATTCCATTGCTGTTTGTTTCTTGTAAAAGAAAATTCAGCCATTAACCCTGCTAATTCTATCCAAGAAACATCACTGAAACCCTTGCTGAGCCTTCAGAGATCTCATTTCTTGAGACTATCAATGTAATCCACTCTCTTCAAATCAAAGATTAGCTTCTGCACACTGTGCGTTTCTTCTAATGCTTCAATATTCTTAGCAAGATGTGACCAGAACTGAAAGTAGCGTTCACAGTGTGATCTCTAATGCCTTTCAGAGAACTGAATATTCTCTGCTTTAAATTCTGCTTTCCTAAGCATTCATTTGGCCATTTATTGATGCCTCAATAGCTTTAGGCAATTAAGAAGGTGGGCTATGAGATTACTAGACTGCAGGTTCAAATTCCATAGCTGGCTTTCTGAAAACAAGACTGACATTGTCTCTGCTGCATATCTACAATCTATAAATGTTTGTTCATGTGGTGATTATATGTTGTGATGTTCTTCAGTAAACTTAGCATGTTGGTGTGAAATAAATGTTAAGAATGGTTCTTAGGTGGTGCCACAAATTATGACCAATATGTGGCACTTTTATACAGAATAGGGGTGAGTCCAGGATGCTATATTAGATAAATGAAGACAATAGGGGATTCCCATCACCATGGTGGCAGTCCCCAAACTTGAAAGAGGTCATTACAGTTCCCTTCTACAATATATGTGCCATGACAAGGGGTCATACACGTGGCACGAGGAGTGTGAGGACACCAAAAGGCCCAAAAAAACAGGCTAGGAACTTCACTGACCTGCCCAGAAAAGGCTCACCCAAAGTCAGGCAGTTCCCAACTGCTATCTGCAGGCTATGACTTGGCAAAGACCTATAATTCAAGGGACAAAAACCAGGATGGACAGAATAACTCACCTATTACGACACTGATTTTTCAGCTGAAATTTTAATTCAATCAGGAGACGGTTCAACCTTCCTTTATAAGCTAGTTGAGAAGGACAAGTTAAGAGAAGTTCAGGAATTCACATGGGGCACCTCCCACTGAAATCCTGGAGGAATTATGAAAGAACTCTGAGATTCTTCATATGGGCACTATCTTCAAAATGACATTCTAAAATCCTTCTCTCAGAAATTAACAAGCTGTGAGCCACTCTCTCACTGGAGAGCTGGAAAGGTGACCCATTCTTCTATTGCGCAGACATGAAAGTTGAGATCTAGTGTGCCAAACTAAACACTGAGCCCTGTCTGCTGAGAAGCAGCCATTACTTCAAGAAAGGAATGCTTTTCTCCAGGAAATTGCAGAGAAGACAGCAGAAGGTGAGCAAGGAAGGCAAGGACAAGGAATCATGAAGCAAAGAGAAAGAGTGCACTCCAATGCACGAGGAATCCTCCACTTAAACCAGGACCAAAAACAAAGTAATAACTTCACACAACATTGGGCATCATTCATAAAGACTTGGTATTGTAAAAACTAATTATCTGTGCCAGCAACTGTATATAAGCAGTAAATAGCTAGCCTATATGTTATAAATTTATCTGTCTAGTCTGTCTGTGTCCTGTCTTATATGTCAATATATATACAGCTATAATACTTCTAGAATCCTTGTGTTCATTAACAAATTATATTATTCTGTTCCTTAAAACAAGTGTGCCTCAGTAACCTTAATTTAAGTCTAACCCTGGAGACCCCACCATACAACAGAGAAAGATAAAGTAAATAAAGTAGGAACTTTGCAGAAGTATTTAGTGAATTACTAGTATTGCCAAAGGTAAGATTGATGATTAACTAACCAAATTAAAAATCACTCAATTCCTACAGAATCAGGCAATAAACTTTTAGTCGGTCAATCAGTCAGTCATCATCCAACTCGCTGTATTCCAACACAGGGTCACGGGGTTCTGCTGGAGTCAATCCCTGCCAGCAAAGGGCACCAGGCAGGAACAAATCCTGGGCAGGGTGCCAGCCCACCGCAGAATAAACTTTTATTCAGTCATTATAGTCTTTAACATTATTAGACATGCTTAATATACCAAAAGCAGAATAAAAAGAAAATGGCTGTAGCTGATGATCAATACAACTTGGATATTTCAGGAACTGTTTGATGATGCTGGGCAACACACCCAATGTGTGTGACGCTCAATGTCTTAAGTTTACATTGCTATGTCTGATGGCATGGGTCTTCTTGAAGGCAGTGTTCTGCCTGGTTCTCCCTCTTCCTCGTTTTTCCTTGACTTTTAAAGCTTGTCACGGCCGAGGTGAACATTCCTAGCCCCTTTCTCTCCAATGTTATTTAGACAGACCATTTCAGTACGTGTTCACGAGGCATACATGCACAAAGATAGCCAATGGTTTGAGGGTTTTGTTTTTATGTATGTGGAAAGTCCAGACAATGAGCATTTTACTATTTAAAGTGTTGACCTTTTATCTTGCCAGAGTGCCCTTTGCAGTGGTAAGTTTCATTTTTGGTAGTTTAAACTTCTCTGCTAGACATTTCCCATTTATATCTATCTATCTATACTTCCATCTAACTGTTTTTATAGAAATGAAAAGTGTAAGTGCAAAACAGAATAAAAGAACTTTCAGTTTACAATACAATGCAATTTATTTTTGCATAGCCCAAAATCACACAAGAAGTGCCACAATGGACTTTAAAAGGCCCTGCCTCTTAATAGCCCCCCAGCCTTGACTCTCTAAGTAGACAAGGAGAAACTCCCAAAAAAACCCTTGTTGGGAAAAAAGTGGAAGAAACCTTGGGAATGGCAGTTCAATGAGAGACCCCTTTCCAGGTAGGTTGGATGTGCAGTAGGTGTCAAAGAGAAGGGGGTCAATACAATACAATACACCGAACAAAACACAAGTAATCCACAATAAAGTATAATGGTAAAATAAAAATATTACAAGTACAGCGCAGAATTTAACAGTAGATGATATCACATAATACGATTTGGATTTGTTCAGAGTCCTGGAGACCTCAGCCATCAAGCTGCCTGCCCCAACTGGCAATTCCACAGCTGAGTCAGTGCTGGGCCCCCTCTACCCAACGATTCCTGTGATCCTCCATCAGAGATGACTTTACCTAAGGCAGGCAAAACCACTTGGCAGGTGGGCAGTGGCACCAAGTGCCACATTTGAGCACCAAAAAGAGAAACAGAATAGGTGAGGGTTAGTAACAAATTATAACTATCTTATTACTTATGTTTTAGTGCTAAAGACCAACAACAGATGCAGTCTGTACAATTAATCAGCAGCTCTAGTCAGGATATGCTAAACTGAAGTAGTGAGCCTTCAGCCAGGATTTGAAAGCTGAGACCGAAGGGGCATCTCTTATAGTAGCAGGCAGACCATTCCACAGTTTAGTTTAACAACATGAAACATCGTCTATGATCCTTCTTAACACTTTAAAGCACAAGAATATAATCACATTCCCCTGCAAGCAAACACAGAACAAAACGAAGACATGCAGATTCCACATACAGTAGATAGTAACTGGCACAAAGGTTAAGCCAGGTTCATGTAGCTATGAGGCATCAGCATTAACCACTGATCCACCAGGCCAATTGGGATACAACTCGAATATCTTGCACAGAACAACACTTTGATTTGTATTATGAATATTAGAAAGTTTTGGTTTTAAGTTTTCTACAAATGTATCACAGTAAGTAAAATCATTGAAACTGACTATTAAGAGAAAACAGCAGAACTTTTACTGTCAGGCAATCACTGAGTATTCACATCACCATGTGAAGAGTATGAGGCTCATACAGTAAAATAATGTGACATTAGACCCCTCCAAAGTTTACAACCATTACGCTCAAGTGCACATGGCAATGAATGTGCTGCCCCTTTCTAATACTCACTGTAAAACAGAATGGTAACCATAAGCATGTTATTTAAACAAAAGATTAAAATTTTTTTTAGTCACGTTTACATAAAACAATAGGCCATTTTTCTTCTAAGGCACATGCAGAGAGATAAAAATCACAGAGAGACAACACATTAAAAGCTACAAACCACACAAAACCACTCAAAAGCATTCAACTACATTTTAAACAACCTTTTCAAGTCCATTTAAAAAAAGCAATTCTTGAAGAATTACATAGCTTCATCATGGACCATGGTTATATAGACACATTGTTTGCTGCTACTGTACGTATTTGCTGCTGCTGATGCCATTCGTTAAAAAGCCATATGGCATAGTAAAAAAAGGAATCCCTGGAACAGCTTGTGTGAGTTGTTAGGGAGACTATCCTTCTTGATCTACTGAAGTAAACACTGCACATAATGGGTCGCTGTCATCAGCTGAGATGATTCCCTGTTTCTTCAGCAATGCCCTCTGGCACAAGCTTATCAGGTCATCCACATCAATAATTTTGGCTGTCTATCTGGAAAGCTGCTAGAGTTTCTTTAGATTTCAATTTGTCAAGTGACTTAACTATGTAGTGGAGCTAACCATAGTAACAGATTGGAACATGCTGCTTGAAATATACAACATAATAACCCATTTCCAATCTGAACAATCCAACATTTAGAATACATACTTTGTGTATTAATATTGCAATTTATATTATTATCAGAGGTGGGTCCTAGATATCTATAATCTCTTTTTTCACCCCTTTCCTCAGATCCATAAGAGATGACCATAAAGATTTCTGTGTCTGAAAGTCAAATACTGTACCCTCTACGTTTTTGACATTCAGAGAATGAACACTGAACAGTGCAGCTGATTTACTCAGTTTTAGCCACGGTACCTGTCAAAGACACGTAATAGAATAATTTTAAAATATTTACCGTCTCTTGCCCTATGTGTAGGGCAGGGGTGTCCAAATCCAGTCCTGGTGGGCTGCAAGTTGTCATTCTAACCTTCTTCTTAATTAATGCTACTCCTTATTCAGGAAAAGATCTCCATCGTCCCACAGGACAAAGACTTTCCGAGACTAAGGTCAAAAAGCTTATGAAACTGTTAATGGACAAAGGCAGAACCGAAACAATAGTTGCATAGAACGCGACAGGAGCTTCCACCTGCAGCTAAAGTCATTCGCATACTGCAGTAGCATTGCAAATGTACTTGGTCAGCATGCCTCTGTTGATCAAACACAGGAAGTTCTGCAGAATACTTGTGAGTTTACACTGTAGGAAGATAAGTAAATAAATATAGGCAAACAATATTCGATGTAGCGTTTATATAAGTAACATTAATGTTTTTCATATAAAGACCATCACAAAACATAATCACAGACTGAACTTTGCACGATACCTTGGCGAGCTCTGTAAGCTGTGCTGTTTCGTTGAAGGACACATGTGGGGCAGTCTGACTTGCAGGATGGCGCCCGATCTCTTGCTGCATCCAAACGGTGCCATCTTGGGCTTTTATGCTTGGTGCAGTTGTGTTGTTCAACTATATGTGAGTGGATGTTTCTTGCAGGGAGGGCTTCTGTTCTCTTTCTCCAATGTAAAACCCTCATCATCATCTGAGTTCACCTCTGTTACAGCACGTCTTTATTTGAAAACAACAGTGTCAGATCTGGGGGAGTGTGAATGCAACTAAGAGAATAAAACTGAATAAAAAAAAAAAAAAACGGTAACCTTTACAAATACCATAAATTTACACCGGCTGTTACAGACTCAAAACAAATGTATGTTTTTATTGTACAATAGTAACAATAAGAGTAGCTGATTATTCAAAACGGTAATTATGGGAAGTGCCCAGAATAAAACCGGGACCTCTTGATTATGAGTCAGCAGTTCTTAACACTGCACCCAGGCCCGGTTCTAGAGGCAAAGCCGCAATCATGCCATTTAATTTCAGCTGCCCCCTCACCCTATAATACCTTCACTCGTTTTCTAAACCAGTGCATTTAAAATTAAAAGTTTTCTCAATTTCTTTAATGTCAAAAAAAATGAAAGAAAATTTCTTCGTAGATAGAAGAAAACTTGACTTACGCATTTAACGAATTGGCGACAAGTTTAATTGATTCATCAGTAAAATTCCGAATATAAAGCGAGAACAAACACTGAACACTACAAAAACTTTGATTGATGTGCTGTGTACTTGAGCTGCCACAATTCATGTGTTGTGACTTGCCTGTTTTTCTTTGAAGCAAGTTACTGACATTCAATGGGAAAAGACGAGCCCCACGCTGAGCCTGCGTTTTGTTGAGGGCGGCCGTGGCCCTCTATGTTCGGCCTCCTTCGTGCATGCACCCTTTGCACGGCTGGCAGAACCAGGCCTGACTGCACCACCCAAGCAGTTGTGTCAGCAATGTACCCTAACCCGATTTCTTTTTCTTCAGTAATATTCTTGAACAAAAGCATATTTGGTTTTTTGTGTAACTTTTGTGAGTGTTTATTTGATATTTGGACTTCAGTCTTTACACATTACACATTTCATGTCAAAATTTTGTCGTTAGTACTATAACATGAAAAAAGTTCTTATTTTAGGTATGTGTTCAACATTTCTTGCATTTCCTGTCATCCTACATTTTTATAGATCGTTGTAGACATGGAACACACATGAAATGCATGAATTCCAAATAACAATATATTATTTACCCTTTACAACTCCAGGCACCTCACACCCAGATAATCAAAACTTGAGCTGGGAGAACTTCTCCCCCGAGTTGAGCTGTGTGGGTGGGGTGGGGTAGGGGGATTTGGGGTGTGTATCAGCAGTCTGCTTGCTGTTTGTGCTGATCGACAAATTTGCAAAATAAAAGACGCTAATGTAGAGGAATTTAAGGTGGCCTGAGATTACAAAGTTTTTTGTAGGCTTCAGGGTTTCTAGTGTTAAACACTAATAATATTTACAGTTTGAACACAGAGCAACTGTCTTTGTCTCTTCACCTGCTGCAGTTTCGTCTCGGTTATGTCTATTAGTGCCTTTGATATAGAAAGGGAACCTTGGCTGCATGTCCAGGGCATCATAGAGTGTTAAAAGAAAAATGATTAATGGTGAAGAGTAATAGTTTGTAGTTGCATAATTAGGAGTTATAAAAATGTGCTTACTTATATGAACTATTCATATTCTGTAAATATGGTGTGTCTTACATTTAATAAAAACTTGGACATAAGGAACAAAAATAATGCAGAGCAAACATGTCTGCATCCATCAGCATAAAACATACAACCCACATATGAACACAGAGCCCTAAGCAAGGATAAAGTTCAGAATAGCTATGACCAAAATAGTGTTAAATGTAATCTCTTTAATATTTTAAGTGGATTCCAGTCACAAGTGTAATTGAGAGCATCTATTATGATTAAAGCAAACATTGTCCTTCATATGTCCTACAGCAATCCCCTTCTAGATTTCTACTGCACTATGTTACTAAACCTGTTATGATAAATGAGCTTAGCATTTTTTATAATTAAGGATGACTGCAATTGTTTAACTGTTTATGATAATGTACAATATAAGATTTCTGTTGAAATGTAAATTGTTTTATTCAACAGTTTTTTTTCCTCCTTGGAGAATAATTACAAATAATAATGTAATTTTTTCTTACTAATACAGAAAAATGTAATATCTGTCTATATGTGTGTGTCTTTTCACATATATTTAAAATCCCATATAGTACTGATAGAGTCATCCGATTTCTGGAGTCAGTGTGGAATTTATTAAAGGAGGTTTTCTAAAAGCATACTACTTAAAACCCCAAACCTTACATGTACTGTCAGCACTCATCCTATGCCTTTTTTCAGTATCCTTGTTTTGTGTCAACCTGTCTCTCTAAATTGCGTTCCCATAAATCCTGCTTCTCAGACACTGTTTGAGACTTGTTGCTTGTCTTCTGTCTGCATTTTAACTACCACCAGTTGTAGTTAGGCCCCAATTACCTACGGCAAAAACATTATTCATATACTTGCAAATACTTCCTCTTCCTGTGTTTGAAGGCAACTCTCAGCGTTCCTCCTGTGTCTTTCCTTGGTATCTTAGTGTGTTTCAACCTCTCTTGCCCAGTGCTTCCTATCTCAATCACATTTGACGGAACAGCAAAAGCAAAACTGACCAATGAGACCAAAGTCTAACAGACCAATTAGATTGCTCAGTGGGACCACTAAGTGGTAATTTTTTGAGAGTTTTACAAACTTGCATGAATTGCCAGCAATTGATGTCATTGTTTCAATACTTTTTCATTGTCACAGTTTATAAGTGCTGAAAGCATTATTATATTAAAAAACAGTTCCGTCCTTTAACATATGTAATTTAAAGTAGGAGCATGAGGAATTTATGTCCACTGATCAAACATATAATTTGTAAAGTCAACAGTCAAGGTGTGAGAACTACACCAGGAACAATTAAAGTCAAACCTGAAAAGCACACACAAATACACAGGGCAGGAATTAAACAAACATAATTTCTAAATTAGACTTTTTGAGACTCCCACTAAATCCAGAGTTTCAGGTCCCTGACATTAAACAAAACCTATTTAAACAAATGAAGGCCTTTGAGCCAAAGACATCCACACAAACGATTATTTCTTCCTTCTATTAATTTTGAAGTTAAACTTGATGACATTTTTTAGTATTTTACAATATTTCCCTTCCTTTGCAAAAGTTTATTCATTGAGTGCCAACATGATCAACCTTTATGATTTATAGACTGACATACGGCAGTAAATGGTTGATATGCATAGCAATACCAACCACACCATAAAAAAACAATTTAATAAAACCGCAATACATACAGTATTGTCAGTATCAGGCTCACATATCAGTAATCAATAAGAAAACATAAGACTAAAACAAACTGGAAAAAAATTCTCTAGGTTGACATAAAAAGTGCAAACAAAGTTGTCAAATACTCCTAAATAAAGGCAGTTGGTATATAAAGACACTACATTTTACTTTTACTTTCTCCCCTTTTTTACTTTCTCATCTACATAGTATAGAGATAGTACAGGAATCATGAAAAAATTTGACCTCGAGATTTTGATGAATCTTGACATTTTGGACCTTCCTGAGTCCGAAAATACCATTTTTGAAACTATGTCTGACTGTGTGTAAACTTAATAACTTGAAAACACTTTGACCTTGGTCAATGTGATTTTGTACACCTGCTTTATATCAAAAATAAGGAATCCTGTCAACGTTTGGGCTTTAACTGAATACTTTCACAAATTTTAAACTATAATTACAGATATTTCAAATTTTGTACAGATATTTATATAACACATATGAAATTTGAGACAAATTACTGAGCTGGAAGTAGTGTTTTATTTAAACAACCATCCCAATTTTTTGTATCATGGAAATATAAATGTTTACACGATATTAAAAGCTGTATTCAATATAACACATATTCCTTCTATAACTATTATAAATTTTATTTTAATTTATACATCATCAGTTTAACAATAATGCAAATATTGAACATGCCATGTAAACATAAAGATGTAATGGGAACAATAAGCTGCTATGTCCCCGTCATGTTCCTGGTAATACATTTCATTTATATTCTTTTTATTTCCGCCATCATTATCATAATTAAATGTACAGTAGCTAAATGCAGTGTTACCTATAGAAATTTATTGCAACAAATATTATATAATACTAACAACTTTAATTGTTTTTACTTTGCACGTAATCTAAGTAATGCATAGGTAATCATGAAAAAATGTCACCACCTCCCTAAGTGCAAAAATATAATTTTATTATAAAGTTTGATTATAATAGAGATAAATGATTGTGTATTGATACTGTATTATCAATTAGATATGATGAGAAACAAAGAGATATATTTGAGAAAATATTTTCACAATGTAATGCTCCTTTCCAATAGTATGTTTTTTGTATATTATGAATATTAAAAATATAAATATTATATATGCAAAACAAATAAAACAGCAATAGTTCCAGAGAAACACATTACAAAAGTTTTTTAAAGCAGTGCTCTCTCATCACTAGGAAACCAATCCACAATTTTGTTTATTCCAGCTAGCATCACAATTCAGCAGACACTCGGCAAAAAATATATAAAAACATGTATATGACACCAGACGTTATATTGAGACAGTTTTTCAGCAAAGGTCCAGGAAAGATAATGTAGTCAAAATACAGACCAGGATCGTAAACAGGAAAGCAAGCCAGACTTTCAGAGGAACCAACAATCACTAAGCAAAAATCAAAAAGTCAAATAGGTGCTGGCAGATGTAATTGACAAAAAAGATATCAGAATTTTAATAAATGCTCAATAGTCTTAAGAGATGTTGTATATTCGCAAACTTGCATTGTTTCTTGGATTTGTTATTTGATATTGTATTAGAACTTGTTTGCTTTGGGTTGCCTTTTAGGCCAATCCCTTTTTGTTCTTTTTGTGTTTTTTCTTATTTTTGAATTTAAGTTAATAAATCCCTATTTTACCAATATTCCTTGCTTGGATTGTCTTTTACAGTTTTCTCTGCTTTGTTAGACGATTTGGTTATATTTTGGGACTTTCTTTACATTTTGACTTTTAAAGCCAGCTCCCCATTTTTGGGCCTGTAGAGGCCAAAGGCTGCAGGTTTTAGTTAGGGCCCCCTAGCTAGGGGTGAGGCTACATTATGACAAGCCCTTTTCACTGTATGTCTGGTGTCCTCAGTATGCAACACTTAGATTCAAAGCCAACGTTCCAAAGCACACGTAACAAAATATAGTAGCCATAAGTACAGCCATTACAAGGCAACAAGTATTATATTTGATTTTCTAACTCAAAACTTTTTAACTTTTGTCTCCATTCCCCTTTGTTGGAAAACTCACCACCAGCACTTACTGTACCCGCTTGTTTTGCTATATGATCGGTTCTGTGACATTGCAATGAAGAAAACAAACAATAGCCAACATAGTATGCGTAAGGCTGATAGCACTAAACATTAATTCATTTGGCTTCATGTTTAATGCTGTGTGTAGAATTCATACAGAAACATGCAATACACGCAAAAAAATTCAGATGCATAAAACTGTATGTATGCAAAGTTATACACACTTTTTCTTTGTAAATCCCTATCAACATGAACTTTAACACACATGCATGTGCCTACAGCCGCACCCCAACTCCTCCCAGAATTTTGCATATTTGAATATGCAAGTCAATATAAATAGCCCATTCTGGTTAGTGTTTTGTTAAAAGACAATGGAGAAAACATGTAAAAAAAATTTCAGCGAATACAAAATGGAGGCCCTACTTAGTGAAGTGGAGGCAAGGAAAAACATACTATTTGGTAGCTTAGGCAGTGGTATAAGCAACAAAAGCAAATTGATGGAGTGGCACTCCAAAGTTAAAGTTCAGAAAGTTATACAGTGCCTAAATAAAAAGAAGTGTTCAGATGTCAAAGTCAATGTGAAAGTGTCATATGAAATCGTATTAGGGCCACAGACAAAAATCGCAAAATCTCGAAATTTATTCTCAAAGTTTATTTTGTCATTAAAGTAGAACGACGTAAATTAAACTTTAGAAAAAGTTTACAATGCTTTGTGTTCTTAGTGTTCCCCGATCCAGTCATTAATCACTATGTGCTTCTTAAACAGGCTTTCTTTTTATGCTGCTAAGAGCACCGGCAGAGTTCACCACACAGAAAACATGACATTCATGATATTACAACTCTCTGAACATTTAGAATACTAAGATGCATACTTTATCATTTTCTTGATGAAATGCATTAAACAATGTATTAAACATGCGGAGACAGGGTGGTACAGCAGTAATGATGAGCTGGTAACCCATCCAGATATTGTTCCTGCCTCCTGCAAGATGCTTAATGGGACATGTGCAACCCTGGATGGAATAATTTACTGTAGCACTATTGACCCTGTTAAACCTACCAACCCCCAATTCCTGCCCTTCCGTTTTCTTTCTCCATGTAACCAATTGCCACACAGTAAGTGTCTATAATAAATTTAAAACCAGCTGTAAGCTTAGTACGCCAGTTCTTCAAAAGTTTTAGGGAACATTGAACAATCTTTGTTATACATGTTTTACATGTTTAATTATTCCATCTATTTAGGGTTGCGCCAGTTCCAACAAGCATACAGCGTGAGGCAGGAACAATCCCTGGATGGGGCGCCAGCTCATCGCTACTGTTGCACCACCGTACCCCCACATGTTTAATTATTAACAGTATACATTGTTTAAATGAAGTTAACAATGTACAGTGATCCCTCGCTATATCACGCTTCGACTTTCGTGGCTTCACTCTATCGCGATTTTTTCTCATACACGCTTACGTCACTACGCATGCGCTTTTTGAGAACTTTTATCTAAGCCCACAATGGCTCCTAAACGTGCTGCTTTTTCTAAGCCTTCTGACAATAAAACTAAGCGCCGGAGGAAGATGCTTACTATCCAGGAGAAGGTGAAACTCTTGGATATGATCAAAGATGGGAATAACCTACAAAAGCCTCCTCACGCATATCAAAAGACAGTGCCAGCAACTGCCTATCAAGATGTTCTTCAGCCACGCACCCAGACACCCATTGCCTACTCCTAGTACTCCTTCAGCGGAAGAAGACAACGACGCACCTGCTGAAGATACTGCACCACCTGAAGACTCTCCTACTGAGGTCATGCCTTCATAGGTTAGTGGTTGTGTGTAAGAACTGTGTGTGTGTGCAATTAAATGTACAGTACAATAATCTACTATATAAAAGAGGTCGGGATTGTCCTTCTGTCCCTTCAGTGCAAAGCGTAGCGGTATTCCGCTTATCACAGACCTTCTACTTGCGGCTTGCGGTACGAAGCAACGCGATGTGAGCGAGTTCTGGTGCTTCCATTGTTCCCTTGCTTTTGTGCGCGATGCGCTGGAAATATAGACAAAATTATGTGTCTGGAAATAATTAATGTTGATGGAGTACAAATGCCTCACCGCGTAGTAAATATCAGGGGAGATGGTGCTTGCTTATTCTCATCTATAGCTTATTTAGTGCATGAAACTCCGTCTTTAGCGGTACAGATTCGGGCTGACATTGTACGACTTTGGACAGGCACTCGAGGGGATAAAAAAACTCGGGAGATGTTATGAATGGGCACTTTGATGTTCTCATTCCCTACACTTACATGCCTGATGTACACATGGAGCGCACACAAATTGAGGATAAAAGTAGGTCGCCTTAAAAGGCAGGTGAGCCTAGTAATAATATGATATTTGTAACGTCTAATATGTCTTATTTTCTCTTATTTTGTCTAATATATTGGGTAATACGAGTGTAATGTTCACTAAAGGGTGTTATTTCATGTCTAGAGGGCTCTAATAATGTTAAAAAACGTATTTAGAAGGTCGTAAACGGGTTTTCTATACTCTAACTGCGAAAATATTCGATTTATAAATAAAAAATCCTACTTCGCGAAAATTCATTTTATCACGGTAGAGTCTGGAACGGATTAACCGTGATAAACGAGGGTTCACTGTATCTGTAAACTGCGGTGGGCTGATGCCCTGCCTGGGATTTGTTCCTGCCTTGCACTATGTGTTGGCTGGGATTTGATCCAGCAGACCCCCGTGGCCCTGTGTTAGGATATAGCGGGGTTAGATAATGGATGGATGTATCTGTAAAATTTTATATACATACTTTAATGCATTTCATTATAGTATTCTAACAACACACAGCTCCAAAAGGATAGCTAATTTTCCTATAAAATGATAAAAAAATAATAATTATAATACAGTAAAAACAATGAAAAATTTATAATATGAAAGTATAAGTACAATATATATGTACATATAGTGCAGATAGTGCAAATAGTTCATAAAGTGGCTCAGGGGGGTATTCTCCGTATGTCAGTTAAATCATTAAATAAATAGTAAGTAAATTAATTTTGGTGTACAGTGATCCCTTCTCCATTGTGGGGGTAGCGCTCCAGAACCCCCGCGAAAGGTGAAAATCCGCGAAGTAAAAACCATATGTTTATATGGTTATTTTTATATTGTCACGCTTGGGTCACAGATTTGCACAGAAACACAGGAGGTTGTAGAGAGACAGGAACTTTATTCAAACACTGCAAACAAACATTTGTCTCTTTCAAAAGTTTAAATGTGCTCCATGACAAGACACAGATGACAGTTCCGTCTCACAATTAAAAGAATGCAAACATATCTTCCTCTTCAAAGGAGTGTGCGTCAGGAGCAGAGAATATCAGAGAGAGAGAGAGAGAGAAAAGCAAACAATCAAAAACCGATAGGTGCTGTTCGAGCTTTTAAGTATGTGAAGCACTGTGTGGGAAGCATATTTCTTGACAAAGCAGCCACAGGTAAGCCCAGCAAGGAAGGTAGTCTTTCAGCGTTTTTTGAGGAGCGCCTGTATCCTCTAGGGGTGCGAACAGCCCCCCTGCTCACAATATATTTGAGGAGTTTTATTTAATACGTAATACATGCTTCTCAGCCATCTGCCAATGGCGTCCCTTGTATGAAATCAACTGGGAAGACCAACTGAGGAAGCATGTACCAGAAATTAAAAGAGCCATTGTCCACTGAAACCCACGAACCAGCGAAAAATCCGCGATATATATTTAAATATGCTTACATATAAAATCCGCGATAGAGTGAAGCCGCGAAAGTCGAAGTGCGATATAGCACTAGATTACTGTATTTGATGAAGCCCACGTCATGGATGCGAATCTAAAAAAGAAAGGGAGACCACAGAGAAACAGTAACACTGCTTTGAGGCTAAGTGCTGTCCTTTTGCAAAACCAAGCAGTAACGTATGTACTCATGGTGTGAGGCTGCCATGAAAATATGCTTTATGCCAAATTTATTTTTTATACATTTCGAAGCGAGTGTGGAAACGGGCATATGCAACATTTTTGTGCATATGCACCGTTTATTCATGAGGCCCATTGTCTGTACTGCTTATTTTTAATGCATAGATCCAGAAGGATTGCAGCTACCGATACTGGCAGCATCAAGCACAACACAACAACCTAACAGTATGCTCACTAACCCAACAACACTGGACCAAATAAGAGATACCATTTCACATAACCTTCATGCCTTTTGAATGTAGTAGAGAAATGGAGCATCCACAACAAAATATATGCAGATATTGGAAAAAATATAAAGAGAATGTGTCCAGGCTAGGATCTGAACTCGGGTCTTTAGCACTGAGACAGTAGAGCTAACCAATGCACCACCATAGCTGTTTTTAAATTAAGCTGTTCTGGATAGGCTTGCCTATTAGCAGAAAAGAAAATTTCTTACACTGCCCATGAAGTGTAGTATGAAGCTCCATTCTTCATAAGGAGGTGTTGCCACCATTAATTGAAAGGCTAGAATTGATATATTTACACTGTCCTCTTATATCTTCTTAATCTTTAGTTAATAAAGGAGGCACTATTGCCAGTTACTAAGCTTTCAATGTGTAGACATTTTTATTCCCCTGGGTCATTTCTTTGTCATTTTATGAAGGGGTTCAAGTAAGAACCTAAATAAAATCAATCACAGACACTTTATTTCTTTATTTGTACTAAGCAAGGATTGTATTTATCACACACACAGACACCAGCTGCAAGATTCACATGTGCGCACAGTTCAGTTCTAGATAAGCCTATTTTGTAATAAATATCTGACCTTTAGCAATTCACACCTAGGTTAATATGTATCCATAAATGCTGATTCTTGTAACAAACAAGTGAACAGACCACCTGATTAGGACCATTTATCAGAGCAAACGTTCTGTTCTTGAGAAAACCTCAGGTCTCTATTGGACTGTACTTGTTACCTGTGCTAATTTACCCCAAAAGAAACTGACCTTAGCTTTCCAGGTCTCTCTGATACAAAAAATGCAGTATAAAGTTAATACATGAAGAAAGGCTAAGCAAGATTTTCATTAACTTGAGTTTCTTATCCTAATTATTATAGCAAATTAGAATTGCAAACTTAATATATAATATATTTCCAAAAAGAATAATAAATGAATAAGCATTCTTTATAGTTAATATTTAACTATAAACAGCATGGCAGTTAAGCTTGTGAGCCACTATGGTCACACACATGACACCTCAGGGTGTCAGAATTTCCTCACACATACCTTGCTTGCTTCATTCATTCTTTTCCTTTTCCATTGCAGCCTCTCTGAGTCTCCACAAGCTGTCTACACATTTGGTTTTTTTTTTTTACGTTTTTACCTTTCCTTCCTTATTTTATTGTTGCCCACCCATTATTAGTCCGGCACTGCAACTCCTCTGTTTCTTCTTCTTTTCCTCTGCCCCTAATAACTCTAGCAGCTTTCATAACAGTGTATTTTCCCTCTTCTGTCATTCATACTTTTTTAAATTCAAAGGCAATAATGGTAACAAAAGTCAACAATCATTTCTGTGAAGTACATCCTGTACACAAATACAAAAACAGTTCTTAATTAAAATATTTACTCCACCAGGCATTTGTTTTCAAAAAATATAGTCTTAATGTAAGGTAAATTCAGTAATGCCTCTGGTGCCCTAATAATTTTCAATAACATTTTGCTAAGAATTCTACAAATATCAAACCTTCTGCACCTCTTTTAATTTTTTATTAATTGAACTTATGACTAAGTAGATATCTTTTGCAGCGAGGTGCTGCTTTTTCAAGACTCGTACTGCTTATTATTAAATATGCATTATTCATCAGTGTACATAAAATATCGCTTACAGGCATTGGGACTTTTATTTCTAAAGTAATAATTAAAATATATGGGCTGATTCATTCAACTGCTTTAGAACAAAATCAATAAATAATTAGTTAACCCTGGATGAAGAAAAATGTGCACTATTATAACCTTTAAGACCTAGGTCCATAAGCTAAAGTTTTAAAAAATCTGTTTATTGTTTATTGTGGAGATCACTTGCTGCAATACTTTACAGATTTGATTACATTTGATATTCTAAAAACATGATACTAAAGAGTGTCTTGTAATTCTGTATTCCATTTAAAAATTGAACCTATTATGTTACGGCATTATGTAAGATAATGTGTGGAGAGTACAGTGAAATTCATACTTGCATGTGTTAATCAAAATGCAGAACATTGCCATTCTCTGGCATTATTTGATGAATTCAGTTTACTTTGTAGCATATTGGACCAAATATGGATAGGAGAATATTTTTACTAGTTGACCAACCGTAAATGACCTGAGTACAGATACCTATTCAAAGCATTACATCAGCAGTAATCTTGTCTACCCACCAAAGAGTAAGAAAAAAATTTTTCCTCTGATGGGATAACAAGTGGGCAGGATTCTGCTAAACCACCAAAGATACCTGAGTAATTAAATAATTGTCCTTTTCAAGGACTCTCAAGAACTTTTTTGGAAGATATGCCAAAGTTCAGTTTATCCTTTGTTCCTTTCTTGGGGACAACAGCTACTTGGTTACACAACAAATTTGTTTTAATGTTTTCTGACATCAAAGTCGAGTCTATTATGTTAGCTGCACATTCCCAGGTGTCATGCCTCATTCCATCTAATAACTATTCATCTGCAAAGGTTTATGTAAATGTATCACAGTCTTTGTTCCAGTCGGTGGTCCAGATTGGTCAAGAAACCTGGCTTAGGTTGTATAACGGAGTTTAAGGAGCTTGGACACAATGACCAATTTGGAAAATTCTAGGGAACTCTCCCAGAACACGTCTGTTTTTAGCCATTATCCATCATATATTTGCAATTGTATTACTCTGTTACTGCATATAATTTTGAGTTTGCTGATTAATAAATTGATAATTATTATAAACCATGTCAGTTTTACTCTGCTATTGCAAGTATTAATTCAGAAAAGGTATAGCCCTTTTTCCCTGTGGGCACATGGCTGGAAATTAAACTAAAGTTAACAGTCTGAATATTCATACATATATGTGGAGTATTTGTTAATTGTTAGGCTTTGAATTAAATGCAACACAACCTAGACACTGAGGTTTTATTCTGAAAAACACACTAAGCCTCTGAGATGCACATGAAATATTGTTTGTGTAACACACGCTAAAAAAAAGCTACTTAGTCCCTAAGGTTTTATTTTAAAGCACAAGCTAGTTAAACAGCACTTAACCTCTAAGGTTTCATATGAAAAGGTGACTATTAATCAGTCAGTCAGTCGGTCATTGTCCAACCCGCTATATCCTAACAAAGGCTCACAGGGGTCTGCCGGAGCCAATCTCAGCCAGCACAGGGCGCAAGGCAGGAACAAAACCCGGGCAGGGCGCCAGCCCACCGCAGGTGACTATTAGTTATAGTCATATTTCTTTCTAAGTGTATATAACTTAAAGGTTTCAAAACAATAGAAGATCATTGCTAACTTTTATCGTTTTATTATGCTGTTATCAATTCTTAACTTACAGTAAAAGTAGTCTTTAAATATTAATAATGAATTGGAGTCAGATTAAGATATCTGTAGCCTTATTCCATTACTAGTTAAAAGGTGTACCAAATACCAAAAAGGTGAGACAACTGTAGTTTAAAACCAGTGAAATACAAAATTAAAATAAAATGAATACATTCATATTTAGTAAATGCGTAAATGAATTACCAGATCATTAAATTTTGGAAAAAAAGAAAAACTTCTGATTCACACTTTTATAGACTTAGGTTTATGAGCATCCAGTATGTGTTTTAGTGCAATTATTTTATTTTCTAAGGGCATTCAAATAAGTATTTTTGGTTTCTATACACTAACCATCTATTTGTAGCTACTGTGCTTGTGATTAATTAATGAAGTTTTAAAACATTAGATCATTTTTTCTTATTCTTTTTCAGTTTTAATTATTAATTTTTTGCCCAAAATAAAATTGTTACTGAGGCTTTTAATGGGAATGACACAGTGTAGGGAGACTGGAAGTGTGCTCAGGAATGAAACTAATAGAAATGAATTGAGCTGAGGATTGCACAAAATGGATTTTCTTTTTTTTTTAATGTTATTGATTTTATTAAAATCAAATAACATTCCATACAAATAACTCAGGTTTTACCAAAAATTTAAGAAAATAATAAAAAAAGGTTCGAAACAAATCAACCCCCACCCCTGAGAAAGAGACCTAGGCCAGCAGTGTAAAACTTTATGCTAATAAAAATAAGTAAACAGATAAATTAATAAATGAATAAAGATAAATAGAGTAAAAGAGGGGAGAAAACCTGCTTCCTCAATTTAAATGCTTATTCTAAAATGTTATAGATTAGATCCTACCAGGTTTTGAAAAAGTTTTATATAGATCCATTAAGTGCGAATGTGATTTTTTTCCAGTTTCAAATAGTATATAACATCAAAATGGATTTTCTTTGCTAAAACATACGACATGCAGATGGTAATGGACTTTGCTGCTATGAGCAGTCATTTACATATCTGTAACATCTGACACTTGTGTTGATTGTCTGTACGTTTATCTTTGAAAAACAAGCTATGGTGGTTGTCGAAAAGTAAGAAGCAGCCTGTTAACAGTCAGAACATGTACTAATATTGTACAAACTAAAACGGTTGTTATCCATTCAGGATTTGCAGTAGTAGCACAAGGTAACTGAAGCTTAATGATTAATTTCTACACTGTAATGACAGAGGAGACAGATAAATCCACAGACACACACACATTCCCAAATGCAGTTAGCTGCGGTGGTTTATGTAAGGTTTCTGCTTGCTATGTTGTCTTTCTGTCATTTGGGCTCTTGCGTCACTATATTATAGATATATCTTTATTGTCATTGTCACTTTTACAAAGGAACAACGAAATTGAATGTGCAGTCGACTCAGTGTGAGGCATAAGAATTAAAAAGACAAGAAGAGAGAAAATAACAAACCAAATAGTAATAAAAGTACTTTACAAAATATACAAATTGTACTTGTTATATATACAAATTGCACTGGTTGACTTAAGGTCTATATTACACATTGGGATAATGCTATGGAGCAGTTTTATTCTGAGTTCAGGGCTATGATTGCTTTTGGATAAAAGCTGTTTTTAAGGCGGTTTGTCCTGGTTTTCATTGCTCTGTATCTCTTGCCCGATGGCAAAAGCTGGAAGAGGCAATAACAGGGATGTGATGAATCCTGTGAATTGTCTATTGCTTTTTTTGCGGCATCGGGAGGTGTAGATTTGCTCCAGAGTGGGAAGGGTACAACCAATTGTTGTCTCTGCTGTCCTGACGACCCTGTGGAGCGCTTTCCTTTCTGAGGAAGTACAGCTACCGTACCACACACACAGTCCATACGTGAGCACACGCTCGATGGAACAGTGATAAAAGGCAAGGAGCAGATTTTTGGGGAGATGGTTCTTTCTGAGGATTCTCAGAACATACAGTCTCTGCTGTGCCTTCTTCAGCAGCTCCTTGGTGTTGGCGCTCCAGGTCAGGTCATCATCCAGCTCAATGCCCAGAAACCTGAACACCGGGACCCTCTCCACACAGGCTCTGCCAATGATGAGTGGCCGGATGTCAGTTTGTTTTTTCTACAGTCAATAACAAGCTTTTGTGGTGTTGAGGAGCAGGTTATTGACTCTGCACCACACTGACAGCCGCTCCACCTCGTACCTGTATGCCAGTTCACCCTCCTTGCCCGAGATGAGTCCAGCCACCGTCATGTCATCTGCAAACTTTATGATCTTGTTGCTATGGTGAGTGGGGGCACAGTCATAAGTGTAGAGGGTGTAGAGGAGAGGGCTGAGCACACAATCCTGTGGCGTCCCGGTGTTGCGGCTGAGAGCAGTAGAGGTATGGGGACCCTCTGGGAGCGACCAGACAGGAAGTCCAGTATCCAACTGCACATGAGTGATGGAAGTCCCAGATCTACCAGTTTGGACACCAGTCGTTGTGGGAGGATAGTGTCAAACACAGAGCTGAAGTCCACAAAGAGCAGTCTGGCATAATTCCCCTGCTGCTCCAGGTGGGTCAGGGCAGCATGAAGGGCTATGGCCACAGCATCCTCTGTGGATCTCATTGCTTTGTAACCAAATTGAAATGGGTCCAGGTCTGCTGGCAGGCAGGCGATGATATGACTCCGCACCAGTTTCTCAAAGCACTTCATGATGACAGATGTGAGTGCCACTGAGCGGAAATTATTCAGACTGTTCGTGATGGACTTTTTCGGCAGCTGAACAATGATTGAGGACTTGAGGATCAGGATGGGACAGTGGCCTGGGACAGGGACTGGTTGAAAATCCTAGTGAAGATTCCGGCCAGTTGATCCGCACAGTCTTTCAGCACCCGTCCTGCTATACCGTCGGATCCTGCAGCTTTCCGTGGGTTCACGTTCTTCATCACCCTCCTCACCTCACACTCTTCCACCATGAGTATGTTGCTGTTGTGAACAGGCGGCTGTGATGCTGTTGGTGTCGCCTCAGTGCTGGCAGAGAAGCGTCTCCCTCAGCGGCCGAGGAGTTGCTGGATTTGTAGCCGGTGATGTGCTGGACACCCTGCCACACTTGCCTGGTGTTGTTGCTCCTTAGATGGTCCTCTATCCTCCTTCTTTACGCTGCCTTGGCCTCTCGGATGCCTCTCTTCAGGTTCGCTCTGGCTACACTGTAAAGAGCCTCATCCCCAGACCTGAAAGTAGTATTCCTGGCTTTCAGCAGACTCTGGACATCCCTCGTCATCCAGGGCTTCCTGTTAGGATAAATCCTTATGCGTCTGTCCCTGGTGACGTTGTCCGTGCAGAACCTGATGTAATCCAGGACTGCCGTAGTGTGGTTCTCCAAGTCTTGGTGATCGAAAACCTCCCAATTGGTTCTTTGGAAGCAGTCCTGCAACTGTTGGGAGGCCTCCTCGGGCCATATGGTAACAGTCCTGATCATAGTGGGAGCTTGTTTCCTGAGGGGGGTATATATCAGAAGCAAGGACGTGTGATCAGACTGGCCAAGGTGTGCTAGGGGAGAACTGCTTTCAGATCTACATGATTAAAGTCCCCAGAAATTATGTGAACAGCCTCAGGATACTTGCTGTGTTTACTGCTGATGGTGTCATGCAAAAACCCCAGAGCCGAGTTAGCATTAGCATCTGGTGCTATATACACAGCAGTTAGCAGTATAGAGTTGAATTCACGGGGGAGGTATATGGGTCTGCGTCTAATTGTCATAAACTCCACGTCTGGAGAGCAGTGTCTGGTGACTATGGTGGAATTTGTGCACCAGCTATTGTTCACATAAATGCACAAGCCCTCTGTCCTGATTTACCAGTGTGCTGTGTAGCCTGCTATTCTCGATCGCTGTGTCCGGATGCAGCAGTCCCTGATGATCTTTTCTGTTGCAATCCGCAGCTTACACTTGTCCAGTTTGTTTGCCAGCGACCTCACATTTGAGGAGAAAATGCTTGGAAGCGGTGGTTTGTGTGGCTGCTTCCTTAGCCTCGCTAGTGCGCTGCCTAGGCACCCCTCTTTTGTTTGCGTTCTTTACGCTGCCACCGGCTCCTCGAAGCTGGGATTGTAATCCACGGAGAGCCCAGTGTTCGTACGATGTCGTCCAGAATGTTGTGAATGTGGAGAAACTTGGATGTCGAGCAACTCTCGCTCCGTAAGCTGAAAGATAAAATATCCTGCCGGCTAGCTATATGTGTATTTATCCAGGCAGGGTGGTAAAACCAAACTATGAGTCGGAGAGCACACATTGTCCACAACGATATAGATTATCAGATGCATTCTGGTATGGCATGTTTGCCTTTCCAATTAGACAGTAATATTAACTTACTTCATTTAATCGTTTGGATGTACAGTTAGGAGGTAGGTGTTTTACTGGTGTTATTTGGCAGATTGGTTGATTTGGGTGTTTTAAGTACTGAAATCTACATTTCCCATGGCCTTTCGTAATCACCTTTCTTAACAGCAGTCCTTTTGAAGGGGTGTGATACACCTGTTATTTCAAATGCATATTTTGCAGTTCATATTTTCACAAGCATAGACATTAATTCTTTCAAATTCACACCAACAATCGTAATGCTGAACAACAGAGGACACACGTAGCACCTGCAACAACATATCATTCATGTTTACCACTCGTCCATTGATGTCTTCAAGTGTATAATCTGATGTTACAGAAAGTTTCTCAACAATGTGTGCCCTCTAACGCTATAGCTTTTTGCAATTGCAATTGAGCCATTGGCCATTCATTTTGGAAATACATTAGAGGTAAAGTAATTATAAGAGAAGGACTGGAATAGAAAATATCACTTTACCAGAAAATATCGCTATACGCAGATGATATGGTACTGCATGTAGCAATCCCACAAACATCTTTACCAGTAGTCCTTAATGCACTAGCAAAATTTAAAAAAATATCTGGACTCAAAAATCAATATGAATAAAAGCTTGCTCTTTCCAGTGAACTCTCTAGCACAATCTTGTCAGACCAGACAGCTATCCATTAATTTTGTCAAAACAGTTTAAATATCTAAGCGTAAACATCACAGGTAAATATAAAGACTATTTTTGAACACAATTTTGCTATCAGCATAGAAATAAAAAAAAAAATGTGAACAAATGGCCTGCCCTCCATCTCACTCACATTAGCCAGGATAATCAATACTGTCTAGATGAACATCCTTCCCAAGCTTTGTTTTCTATTTCATTTAACCCCTATATACATTAACAAATCATTCTTTAAGAAGCTGGACTCAATTATAATCTCATTAATCTGGAATTCAACACTTCCATGCATTCAAAAGTTGACTCTACAAAGAACTAAAGCAGGAGATGGCATGGCACTTCCTAACTTTCAGTTTTAATACTGGGCGGCAAATATACAAGCTACAAAGAATCAGGTTATGTTTATTGTTAACATGTACAATGTGCTCTCCACATACGTGGCCCACAATTTTATGTTTCATAAGACTTTTTTAGGAGACTTTTCAACTGTGCATTGTTAACAAGAGTACCACTGCACTTTGCAGTTCTAAATCACTGCTCCTACTTTGAGCACTGCCTTCATGAGGTGTTAGATTGGTTTAGAAATGTGACACTCAGTGAGCCATCTAAAAGGGTCCAAAGGAAAATAAACGAGTTAGAAATGTCTTTTGGAAATACAGCACTGCTGAACACAACCCATAATGATACAAAAAGACTTACCCTAAGACAAAACATGTAATCTAGATTAGATCCCACCTTTGATAGATAGATAGATAGATAGATAGATAGATAGATAGATAGATAGATACTTTATTAATCCCAAGGGGAAATTCACATACTTTGCAAGTGCTATTTAAACTTTATACGTGATGATAAAAGCATCATGCTCTTCCCCGATTGCAATGGAAATCTCTGCATCGCCATTGTCATAAGGGTACAGATGCGGTGAAAGTACAGGGGAAAAAAGGGTTTTCTGTATCCTGTACTAAACAATCTTTTCACTGGCAAAATTCACTAAACAAATTTCACTGGCCACAAAATGGCATGGTTTTATGTTTTTAAGAAGTTTTGCTGCAAATTCAGTTTTTCTTCTATCACTGGCTTATCACTAGTAATGTTCGTCAACAAACATTTTGTCACAGAACAATTAATACGAGTTTTTAAAATACTTCTTCATGCTGATTTCAGCAAGTTTTCTGTCACCCATAGTTTTGAGGTTATGTCTTTTCTTTAGGATGTATATTTAATATAAACCCTTATTAAGGTGTACAGGTTTTGTAAAGTTAAATTCAGGACTTAAATGTTTTTATTGCTGTTTGACTTTTTCCCTAGAAATCTTGGAGCGGTAAGCAACAAGGATGGTGAACTGTTTGATCAGGACATTTCTGAAATCGAAAAGCAATACCAGGGCAAGTGGAGTCCCAATGAACTTGCTGACTACTGCTGGACCCTTAAGGGGAATATTCCTGGGATTGAGCACAACAGAAAACTGTACACTTGTACGATTTAGGTGGGGTGCTCCCAATTTGTGCATGTAATGTAAATATGTTTAGTGCAAATTTCAATTTTTAGACTATTCTTAAGTAGCTTTACGTTTATTTCTGGGGTTGTTACCTTACTGGAAAACAAATGTTCTCCCAAGTCGCAGGTTTCTTACAGACTATAGCAGGTTTTCCTCCAGGATTTCCTAGTACTTTGCTGCAATAATTTTTTCCCTCCACCCTCACAACCCTTCCAAGGCCTGCTGCAGAGAAGCATCCCCACAACCTGATGCTGCTACCACCATGTTTCATAGAGGAAATGGTGATTTTTTGATAATGTACAATATTTGGCTTACATCAAACATGTTATTTACTCTGATGACCTAAAAACATAATTTTGGGGTTATCAGACTATGGAACCTTTTTCCATGACTGCAGTGTTTCCCATGTTCCTTCTGGTAAATTCAGTGCATTTCTCGTAACAGTGTCTTTCTCTTTGCCACTCTCCAATAAAAAATTATGACCGGTGAAGCATCTGGACAACAAGTTGTCTGCACAGTCTCTCCAATCTCTGCCACTGTAGTTTGTAACTCCTTCAGAGTTCTCAAAAGTCTCTTATTGGCATTTATCATTGCACAATAAATCAGATTTACAGCTGTGTCATATTTCTTCAATTCCCTATTGATTGATTTGACTGGACTCCAAAAGATATTTTCTTTTCTCTGCCCTCTGCTTTGGGCTATTCAATCCCCTTTTTACATGAGTTCCTTGGAGTGTTCTTTGTCTTCATTGTATAGGATTGGTCACCATATTGACTCACCACAAGTTGGCCCTTCCAGATAAGGTGCATCTATATTAAAATCGACTCAATCCCTAGACAGATGATCCCGTCTGTTTTGGTAACTTCTAAAACCAATGCACTGCACCAGTGATGATTTAGGTGTGTCCTATTAAAGGGAGTGAATACTTATGACAACAGAAATTTTGTGTTTTATATGTGTAATTAATGTACACCACTTTGCAGAGATCTGTTTTCTCTTTAATATTAAAGAGTCTTTTGCTCTTGATCTTTTCAATGTTGTTGTGACGATGCGGGTTCGACTCCATGCTCCCATCTTGCATCTGGGAGCCCTTGAACCCGACACCTTCAGTAATGTTACTATACAAATGTCCAAACAAATAAATAAAGTGCAGTGCTCTCCAAAAGTCATTAAATAAATAATCCCATAAAATCGAAACGTGGAGGTAAAAACCAATACATAGAAAAAACAATCCTTTAAAAACGAGGTTAAAACAACGCTGGAAGCAGTCCTTAAAAACACAATCTAAAGCCTTGTGTCTTTTACCTGGCGGCTCTCCTGCTTTTCCCGTCTGGGCCCCGCAACAGGAGATTCGCCCTCTCAGCATCTGGCCTTCTCTCCGCTCGTCTGGTCTAGAGGCCTCCTGATCCCTGGCTTCGGTCGCGCACTCAACCCAGACCGAGACTTAGCTTCCCTGGCGACCAGGACGCACACGTCAGGGAATTCAACGCCCAAGCCTCCCGACTCCCGCTGCCTTCTCGGCCTTACACGGCCAGCCGTCCTTCATCTGGTCACTCCAGCTCCTTGATTGCTCAGCTGGAGCGACCGCTTCCTTCTGCCCCACCAAGTGTTGGCCAAACACCCTTCTCGGGGCTCACCTTCCAGCTGCCTGCCTGTGAGCACACACTCGCCGGCTCTCTCACCACACTGCTTCCTGCTCTCCAGCAACCTCCGTCTTTCTTTTCTTCATTTCTTTTTTCACTTCTTCCCCTTAGCCGCCTTGCGCTTCTATTTATCAAGAGGACGTGGCAGTTGTGGCAAATCAGCAGCCCCGAGAACAATCACGGATGTGGACAGTTTCTCACCTGTACACTTAGGCAAGAAATGCCCACATCAAGAATCATCCTGGGAGCTGCTTCAGCCACACAACCACCACGCCCCCTCGCTAAGCCGCGAGTGCGGTGATTACTTATTAAAACTGGCCTTTTTGATGGGAGCTGTGGACCCGCAACACCACAGTTGTATAACAATAAAATGTGAAAACTTCCAAGGGACAGACTATTTTTATAGGCACTGCAACAGGCATGTCTTTGGGGATGTGGGAGGAAAACTTGGGTAACCTGAGTAACCAATATGCAGACACATTCAGAACATGCAAACCAAATAACAAAACAACATGGTGGTAGAAGGTGGGCTTATCTATGATTAACAATATTATTCATATGTGATATTTAATGGGGAGTTTATTTTTCTGTGTAAAACAATTTGGAGGAATTCATTTTTTTCAGTTATGTAGTGTTCAGCTGGTAAAACTGTAGTGCTAGTTTTTCTTCACTATATTTTCCTTAACCTCAGTGTCATAAATTTATAACAAACTCCCTATGAACTTCTTCCATTGGCATACTTGATTAACTACATCAAGAGTTGCCAAAAGGCAAGACTGTAACAGGTGGTGTTACAAATATATTTTGCTATCCTTTCCAAGATTAAGAGATTTATAACTGCAGCTAGTTTTAAACTACAGTTGGAAGATGATATTTCTGTCGACTAAAGTAAATGAGAACTCAATATGCCTGCATTCTCAGATTATCCTGATGACCACTGAACCACAATATTCCTTCACTCTGTACATCACGGATGCTTTTGAAATCTAAAAGCTGCTGGGTTTACATATACCATTCAACAATAATGTTTTGTAGGACCCTGCCTAGTATAAGCAGCATGCCACACAGTCTAGCAAATGGCTATTTTTGCAGGGTCAGAATTTGTCTATTTTTATCACATCTCATAGTGGTCAGAAGCGATATCTACAAATTGAACGCATGTATTTAAAATTAGACTAAAGTGGTGCTATGGTTAATGCCACTGTCTCCCAACTTCAGTAGACCAGGTTCAAATGCTAGCCCAGTAACCGTAATTTTGATATTTGTAAAGACAGGGACATATTTGTTGGTATCCTTTCACAAAAAAAGAAGAACCCACAATTGTTTCTGAAAGTACATGAAACTGACAAATAAACTGGCACTGATCATTGTTTATGCTGTATTTAAGAAAAATCTGACTTTCTTTTGAGTTTTGATTTAACAGAATAATACAAATAATAACATAAATGAAAATTGCTTGGACAAAAATAATAGGATCCTTAACCTATTATTTTGTCGCACAGCCTTTAAAGGAAATCACTTCAAACATGCGATTCCTGGAGCTTTCAGTGAGACTTCTGCACCAGTCAACAGGGGCCTCATGCATAACGACGTGCGTAGAATTCGCACTATAACATGACGTAAGCATAAAAGCCGAAATGTGCTTACGCACAGAAAAATCCAGATGCAGGAATCTGTGCGTTCGCCAACTTCCACGTTCTTCCGCAACATAAATCCTGCTCAGCGTGGAAATAAACACACGTGCCTGCTGTCCCGCCCCAACTCCTCTCAGAATTACGCCTCTTTGAATATGCAAATCAATATAAATTGCCCTTAAGCCCAGCATTCTGTGAAAAGGCAATGGCAAAAATACGAGGAAAAATAGAAGAATTTCAGCGAATACCAAATGGAGGCAAAGAAAAACGTACTATTTGTTGGTTTAAACAGTTATATAAGCAACAAAAGGAAGTTGATCGAGTGACATAGTGTGTCGGAGAAACTCGAAAGCTCAAATTCACAAAGTCGCACAGTGCCCGAAATAAAAAAGTTGTCACATATCAAATTCGGCGTGAAAATGCGACTCGTAGCCCAACGTCTGAGTGTCATATGAAAGCTTATTAGGGTACAGTGAAAAAAAAAGTCACACAGTGTGAAAAAAGCACGAAATGTCAACTTTAATCTCGAAATTTCCACTTTAATCACGTAGTTTGTTTTGTCATTAAAGTAGAACATCATAAACTTCATCTTAAAATCGTTTAATTTACTAGTTTCTCAAATCCCATCGTAACTAAAGTAGCACGTTAAATGCTTTGTTGTGTATTTGATCTTATATGTGCTCTATGTGCCAGAATCACTACGCGCTCTTTCTCCGAAAGGACACAGAATCCATTACGTTCGTAATATTACAGCTCTCTGAGTAATTAAAATACTGAGAAGTATACGTGATATCATTTTCATGATGATATGAGTTAAAGCATGTTATTAAACATGGGAACACGGTGGCGCAGTGATTGTTCATGTCTTACAGCAAGATGCTTGCTGCACCATGTGCAACCTTCAATGAAATGCTTTATTATAGAAGTACTGTCTTTTTCAAACTTACTAACCCCCAATTCCTGTCCTTACTTTTCTTTCTCCAAATACCCAATCGCCACACAATCAGCTCTGTAATAGACGTTAAGCCATCTGTAAGCTTAGAACGCAGATTCTTCAAAACTTTTAAGGAACATCGAAATATCTTCATAATGTTTAATTATTCTATTCATCTATCCTTCCAGTGTCACGCCAGCCACAGCATGAAAACAGCGCGAGACAGGTACAATCTGTGAACGAAGCTCAAGCTCGCTAGCGCTGCAGCACCGTGTAGCTAGTTTTATCTGTATAATATAATCAACATATTTTGCTGCATTTCATCTTAAAAATGATATCGTCATCATATGTAAATACGCGCTTTATAAAGTGGCTCAGGTTTTGCAATATTATTACTGTATCATAAGTACAATTACCTCACAGTAACTTGCAATACAAACAGTTCTACAAGGAGCACTTGATGGACTGATTGAGTGCGTGTATAGTTCTTGGGATGAAACTGTTTGTGAACTGCGAGGTCCGAACAGGAAAGGCTGTGAAGCGTTGGTTGGATGAGAGCAGTTCAAATAGCGAATGGCTGAGGCAGCGAGTGCTTGATGCTGTATACCGATAATTCTCTTTCCAATCGCCCACTCAGATACAGTGATATAAATACTCCGAGTGGTGCAGTGAGAGTGATATGGAAAAAGATGATCCGCTGTGGAAACCCCTAAAGGGGGCAGCTAAAAGAAGAAGAAGAAGGTGCAGTGAGAGTAACAATGCTAAAACAGTTATGGTATTTAGAATAGTTTGACCATTCTGTGGACCATTATATTGTTACAGGTTAATTACAATCAGATGCATTAAATTTATGAACGATATGCGGTTAATTTCAGTGTATTTGATAAAGCCGCCGTCGTGGATGTGGATCTAAGAAAGGGTAACCACACAGGAACAATAGCACTGCTTTGACACTGGGTGCCGCCAGTCTGCTAAACCGAGTGGAGAACTTGCGTATGACAGGGTATGGGGTACCGCGGAAAAGTGCGTGGCTTTACGGCAAGTGTAGGTTTTATGCATCGCGATTTGAACGTGGCAACATTCTTACGCAACATTTCTGTGCGTACGCACCAATTATACATGAGGCCCCAGTTCGTTTGGCCTACTTACCCTGATCATACTGCTCCAGCAGTGTCAGGTTTGAAGGGGGCCTTCTCCAAACTGCATGGTTCAGTTATTTCCATAGATGTTTGATAGGATTCAAATCAAGGCTCATAGAAGACCACTTCAGAATAGTCCAATGTTTTGTTCTTAGCCATTCTTGGGTGTTTTTAGCTGTGTGTTTTGGCATATTATCCTGTTGGAGAATCCATTACCTGCGAATGAGATAGAGCTTTCTGACACTGGGTAGTATGTTTCAATAGTCTTGATAGTCCTAAGATTTCATTGTGCACCTGATGCCAGATACAGCAAAGCAGCCCCAAAACATAACTGAGCCTCGTTCATGTTTCACAGTAGGTATGGTATTCTTTACTTTGGCAGCTTTATTTTTTTTATCTGTGAGAATAGAGCTCATATGACTTGCCAAAATGCTCCAGTTTTTTCTCATCTGTCCAAAGGACATTTTCCCAGAAGCATTGTGGCTTGTCAATATGCATTTTATCAATTCCATTCTGGCATTTTATGTGGAGTCCTCCTGGGTCTTCTTGCATTCAGCTCACTGTCACTCAAAAAGTGACAAATTGAGCGATCAGACAGTGAAGGACCTTGACCTTGGAATTCAGCTTGTATCTCTTTGGAAGTTGTCCTTGGCTTTTTGCCTACCATCCTCACTAACCTTCTTCCCATTCTGGGATCGATTTTCCTTTTGCTGCCACGTCCAGGAAGGTTGGCTACAGTCCCATGGATCTTAAACTTCGTAATAATATTTGCAACTGTTGTCAAAGGAACATCAAGCTGCTTGTTGATAGTCTTCTAGCCTTTGCCTTTAACATGCTTGTCTAGAATTTTCTTTCTGATTTCCTCAGACAACTTTCTCCTTTTTGCTCTGGTCCATGTTCAGTGTGGGACACATAATGATACCAATTATTTATGGTCTATTCAATGGGTGAAAAAAATGTGCTTTGAACATTTTAGAATATTTTTGTGCAATAAGCAATACAATTTGTTTATCTCTTTTCACACTTGATTTGCTAAACTCAATGACATGTGAAAGGCATGCAGGTGTACATGGGACAATTCTTTTTCATTTAATCACTCTTCAGGAGGCATTGGAGCTGTAAGGGTACCAACAAATTTGTCCGTGTCTGTATTTTCACCTTGTGTCTCCGTGAGCCTATCTTCAGCATCTAAAAAAAAGTGTACCATGAATACTAAAATGGCTGAAAGTAGGCATGAGCCGAGTGATAGCATTCTGTCTTGTTTTTCATTGTTTAGATAAAGTGTTTTGGATTCATCACCTAATTGTGATCGTCGAGGTAATGACGTCAAGAAAGTGACACTATAGGTACGATATGGCAGCATTTTCAGTGTCCGGTGTCCTTCAGTGGATAAACAACATCTCATGGTGTTGTTAGCTTTTTTTTATACAGGGCCTCCATAAAATATTTGCACCCCTTCGCTTTTTTCACATTTTGCTATGTTGCAGTTGTGCGCTAAAATAATTTAAATTAATTTTGTTCTTACATTAACCAACACTAAATCCATAATAAATCGAAAGCAGTATTTTTTGTTCTTTTTGCACATTTATTGAAAATAAAAAACTGAAATGTCCCATTGATACAAGCATTCATACATCTTGATATGATATGGTATGATTTGATATGGCTCAGGCCTATTCCATTCTATTGATAATCCTTGAGATGCTCCTGCACCTTGTATGGAGTGGTCAATTCAATTGGTTGAACATGACTAGGAAAGGCACATGCCTGTCCATAGAAGGTCTCACAATTGATAGTTTGTATCAGAGCTGGGTGTTGGGTATTGAGTGTTGTTTCATGTTGGGGAAAAGGCAGCAACATGAAAATATGAAAAAGTGAAGTGGTCTGAATACTTTCTGAAGGCGCTGTAAGTAGAGCCTAGCACTAGATTTGGTTTAGTTCTTTTGTCTTTGACTCATAATTCTCGCTTGGCATTTCTGATCTGTCGATTTTGGCCGCTATTGTACCTGACTATATTCAAGCTGCATTTTTCATCTCCTGGTCTTGTTTCTATTTCATAAAATCCTTGGCCACCCACATGTACTTTAACAGATTCTTGACCCAGCCACTGTCTATGTGGAATTTGTGCATTATCGTAAGTGAGTTTTTGCCAAGTAGTTTGCTTTTAGGCCCTTATCACAATGATGTCACTTTGGGGACCCTCAAAACTCAAGTTTTTTGCGCTGACCTGTTTTTACTAAGATCGCTTTAATGGTCTCATGTATATTTTAGGCCAATACGGGTCTGTAGATCTGTCATGTCCAGGGTTGGTTCAAGCCCTTCACTCAATGCAGCCAGTATACTATCCGGCTAATCATAGCCCTGCACTTAAATATGCATGTTCAGAAAATTATAATGATGATCGATAAGAAAACAAGACACTAAGCCAACTTGAGCCACTAGCAAAAGTTCGGCCTAAAACCAGATTTATGCCAGAAACTAGCTGGAGATACTCAAGGCCTAAAAACACAGATTGACAATTTACAAATCAAGTAAGAGATCTGAGCTAAAAAGAATATGAACATTCATGAGTAAAACCACTGGGGTAAGTTCAACATTTGTGAGCTGAACTTAAATGACCTTTTGAACAAAGATGTGTCATAACAAAACCTCTCTGCTCTGAAATACTATATTTAATTAAATAAAAAATAAGTACCCTTTTCAAAGCAATTAAATAGTAAGTCTGAGACCTTTGGCTATGTGAAACTAAAATAAGAAACAAGGGAATACAATTAAAAAGGTCAACACACAAGAAAATGTAATTTTATGTGTTTTATATGTTCAGGATAAGAAAAGCATGAAATACAGAAGATGGTAAACAGAATTATACCAAAACAGAATGTCATTTAAGGCTAAAGATTGTTGAAAAACAGAAACAAGTTTTTAAGACATAAATCCAGGATTTGATCATAAAAGCCTGATTGAGTTTGAGAGTCTTTTTTCGGAGAGTCTATGAGTCAGTGTTACCAATTTGTAAGACTTTTCTTTATTAGTTCTTTATTAGTTATAGTATAATTGCATTGTAGAGAATACATTTTACATAGGAAAGACATTGACTCATTGTATTTATATTATACTGTAATTGGTTTGTGCTGAAATAAATAAGAGAAAAGTGTTTAACATTAATTTGGCTTTGGTTCTTAGACATTTCTGGTCTCAGGGATTCAATTTGGCAGGTTTCAACCTAGGAGTTTGTGCAAAGTCGTTCCATAGATCCTTTCTTTTTTAATCATGTTAGGTTGTACTAGCAGGGGTTCCAATGCCAAAAGATTGCCCAGCCCCCACTGGGCATTGTACCTAACACAAATGTGCTTTAATCATTCCTTATTGTTTCCAGGCTTTGTCTGAGAGGATTCAATGCAGTTGGTCTCATACACTTCTGGACCACCCACCTTCATTCCAGCATCACAGGTGACTGCACAGTGCCTTGGTCAGAAGAAAGAGACAGAGGAATCAGAAAAGAAAGCACAGAAAAGTAGAGTTTGGTAAAGATTGCAAATCCCTGAACAATATGATAATTCTGTGTCTATATAGTCTATTAACAGTACAACTAAAATGTAACTACAAAAAAGTGTAGCTGTACAATGTAAAATGAATTTTATGTATCTACATAAAAAAAATATATATATATGTGGTAAGCTGAGAGCACAGGGAATCACAGAGTTTTATTGAAGGGTAAAGAAGGGAAAAAGAAATGATCAATAGGGCCTTCAATCCTAAAACGAGGTCTTCAGGCTTAAAACAGGTAAAGCCCCATCACCAGATGCTAGGCTCGGAGGTCTAGAACTGCTAAATGAACTTTATGGACAGTATGATCACCCCTGCCTCCAAATCTCTCACCCTTAGGTCTAGAAAAGGGAGACAGATAATGTGGACGTACCTATAGGCCCTTCCCTAGACACAGTGATCTCATATTATTTATTATACAGGAAATCAGAGAAATCTAGACAAGTAAAGGCCATTCAACTAAACAAAGTTTGCCTGTCATATCCACTTAAATCTTCAAAAATAACATCAAGTCAAGTTTTGAAAGTCCCAAGAGTCCTACTGTCTACCACACTACTTGTTAGCTTTATTCCATGTGTGTGTAGTTCTCCATGTAAAGAAAAACTTCAAAATGTTTGACCCGTAACAAGTTTCCAACTGTGTTTCCATGAACTCATTTTAAAATAACAGTCTCAATTCACTGTACTTATTCACTTTATAATTTTAAACGTTTCAATCATGTTTCTTCTTAATCTTCTTTTGCTTAAATAGAAAAGGCTTGGCTCTTTTAATATTTCCTCATAATTCATCCCCTGTTCCCCTGGAATAATCCCAGTCGCTATTCTTTGTCCTTTTGTAGCGTGGAGACAAAACCTTCACACAAAACTCCAGATGAGGCCTCACCAGTGCGATATAAACCTTCAGCATAACCTCCTGTGACTTGTACTCCACACATTGTGCTATATAACTGAACATTCTGTTAGCCTTCTTAATGGCTTCTAAACACTGTCTGGCAGCACTGTTTGATAGTGTCGAGTCCACTACGACTCCTAAATCCTTCTCATAAGGTGTAATTTTGATTTTCAGACCTCCAATTGTGTATTCAAACCGAGCATTTTTACTTCCTACGTGTAATACTTTACATTTACTTACACTAAATTCCATCTTCCACAAATCTGCCCAAGTCCCTCTGTATTGAATCAGCGGATTCTAGATTATCTGCCAATCCACCTTGCTTGGTATTATCAGCAAACTTAAGCAACTTATTATTTATATTCCTATCCAAATCATTTATATACTTTAATATTAGCAGCGGTCCCCAGCACTGACTCCTGTGGAACACCACTCTTAACCTCAGCCATTTCTGTTAAAGCTTCCCACCATCACCATCCTCTGCTTCCGTTGTCTAAGCCAATTCTTCACCCATTTACAAACCACACCCTGAACCTCACTTCTTTTAGTTTGATGCCCAACCTCTCATGTGGCACCTTATCCAATGTTTTCTGATAATCAAGATTAAAAAAATGAATTCATTTAATTTTAGGGCCCAGCAAAGAAGTGGTGCCTAGTCCATGGCTTGTTCCTACCTTGTGCTTAAAATTGCCAGGATGGCTCTACATGATCCTGAATTGGGTTGAGTGGGTTTGAGAATGACATGTTCCATTATCTCACCATCACAAGAGCTGCATACATTACACTGCCATGGTTAAAGTTTCTCTTGGCTTCTTCATTTTCTTTTATTCAATTTATAAGCAATGCAGTTATATAAAAAAGTTAATTTGCAAATGTACAACATGTTGTTATGATTGGTATTCAGTAGAGCCTTTCATCTTTTTGTGTGACAAGGTAAGTAACTGACATTTCAGGCATTGGGCAGTTCTAGTTTTTTAAATTTTTTTCTCTAGTACTTTTTAGAAATACAAATTGAAGCCGGTTTTATTTTTGAAAGCATGTCTCATTTTACAATTACTGAAGGACTGTTTCATAAAATGTGAACATTGTTTAGAAATGGTGTGTGGGTGTTTGTGATAATGGAACCTAATCCAACTCAGGAAGACAGAGTGACCTTGTGGGAAGCAGCAAAGATGAACTTTCTATGCTGTATGATGTGTTGCATGAGCTGACCAGAAAAAAATACTTGCTTAAATCCTTTCTGCACTATATATATTTGTTAAAATGTTGTTAAATCACCTCTTCTCTCTTAATTGTCTGCATTATGTTAGCAATTTAACTTATTTCTTTGTATTTAGTTTTTGAGGTTACGTCATTGCATTTAGCGCAGTATGTTGACACTGACTACTATAAAATGTATTCACCCCACTGGAAATGTTCACGTTATTGTTATACCACATTGAACCTCAGTGGAGTTTTTTGCTTTTTTTCATAGTGATCAACAAAAAAAAAGACGTCTTTAATATCAAAATGATAAGAGATCTCTGCAAAATGGTCTAATTTAATTACAAGTATAAAAGACATACTGGGAAAGCTTGAGTGAACACTGTTCTAGATCTCAGTACCGGTCACAAATACAAAGAAACAATCTAAAACATGGTTGGTCCTCTTGATCTCATGTAATTTTGATTTCTGTTGTTTAAAGGAACTATTCTCAGTGTATTGCATTGTGACTTAATGAGAATCAGAACCTTAAAAAATGAAAATGGAGCAATCCACAAAGACAACGTTTATCTCACTAAATACTAAGTTTCCATGCCTTTGTTTCAGAAAAATAGCCTCCCTGAAGTTACATGACAGGATAAAAAGTATGTGTGGATGTATAATGATCATCAGGATGATGTCTTCAAAGTGAAGCCCTCTTATAAACCCAGAAAGAGCAGGGACATCGCTAGACAGCTGAAAAGTTAAGTAAAAGAAATAATCATTACTTTAAACAATGCAAAAACATTAAACAGGATTGCTGCCCTTCTGGAAGTTTCTTCTACATCCACACAGGTTTTCTGAAGCTCACCTACAGTGACCATTAAAAAAGATTGTATTCTTAAAATTGATAATTTACATGTACTAGAAAAGAATTATAAGCACATGAGAAAGTAAGCATTGTTTTATACTAAGCATTAAGAGGTAAGAATTTAGAATTAAAAAGACTTACGCCTACATATTCTTTATTATTTTGTATGAGCCAGAAAACACCAGTTTTTCATAAGCCAAAGGTCAGATGTTGTAGTGAGCTGAAGAATGGGCTCATCGCTTAGAGAAGGAAATGTGAACTATTTATTGTAAATCATTGTAGCAAGCGATGAGATAGTAGGGGGAGAGAACAGCCCTTATCAAACAGATAAGATGATAGAGCGTTTTTTTTTTTTTGACACCCCCTTAACTAAGAATTATTGGTGGAATTAAATAGAGGCAGGACTACAGCAATGGAATGCTAGAAGTCAGATGAGGAAGAATGATAGCTAAAATTATAAGAATTGTAATAAAAGTAAAAGGTGCCCTTTGCTGGGGGCTCATTGTTCCATCTGAGTTAAAGCATGGATAATAATAGTAATAATAATAATACATTTTATTTATATAGCGCCTTTCCCATGCGTGTCATATAATAAAGCTTAATTCTGCTGTCTGCCCTGAGTCTCAGACTGCTTCAACACCATCAAGTTTTTGTTTGACTCTCTTACCATGGCCAATCTCCCATGATTGTTCAGTTAACCAGGTGGCCAGCTCTAAGAAGAGTTGTGGATGTTCCAGACTTTTTCCATTCAGGAATTATGAGAACAACTGTGTGCTTGGGATCCTTCAGTGCTGCAGGAATTTTTTCTAACCCTTCCAAGATTATCACAACACAATCCTGTCTCTAAGCGCTGCAGCCAATTCCTTCAACTCCATGGCTTGATTTATGCTCTGATACAAGTGATCCCCTGTGAGACCTTCTACATACAGGTGTGTGCCTTTCCTAATCACGTCCAACAAATTAAATTAACTAGAGGTGGGCTCCAAAAAAGGTGTAGAAACTTCTTAACAATGATAGAATAGGGTGGACCTGAGCCAAATTTGTAAATATTTCTAAAATCCTGTTTTCGGTTCCGGGGTTTTGAATGTTGTTTGCTCTTGTTAACTGTGGAACTTCTAGACATGTGTGTATCTTTCCTAATCATGTCCAACCATGTGAATTAACCAGAGGTGGACTCCATACAAGGCATAGAAACATCTCAATGATGATCAATAGAATAGGATGCACCTGAGCCAGTCACAACATAGGGTCTGAATGCTTGTGTCAATGCGATGTTTCAGCTTTTTATTTTTTAATAAATTTGCAAAAATTTATAAATTCTCTTTTAGCTTTGTCATTATGTGTTATTGAGTGTTGCCTGATGTGGGCAAAAATGAATTTAAACAATTTTAGCATAAGGCTGAAACATAGCAGAATATTGTGAGGTTTCTGAACTCTTTTGCCCCACCCCCCAAAGGGATGACACACAGAAGCGCAATTGTCGCATCTGTGGAGGGTTGCTTGTCCATTGCCGAGGCAACTGCAGGTTCACAGCACAGCGGCATAGTACGGCAGAAGCAACTACGAGCCGATTGTGCTCGCACTATAAGCGCCTGTCATCGATGGGTGATGCAAGGAACATAATAAATGCAGGGAACCGTATAACCTGGTCCCGACCCTGCCTGTTTGCTGTGTCTGAGTGGTAGATCCCGCTACAATAAATAACTATGCTGTTCCTGTTTTTCGAGTTGAATAAAGCTGGTTTTGCTAAAGTACTGAGTTTTGTGTTTACGTGTTTTGTGGTGCAAGACAGGGACATATATAAAATAAATCCATAACCTGGCTGATTACTAAATGTGGATAAATCAGCTAAAAGAGGCATTGACATGGAAGGGAAGTTAAATATTTCAGATGCTTTAAATTACATCTGAGTGATGCAAAGATAAAGACATAATGCCTGGAGTGCATTATAGACCTCATTTAGACCATTAGAAGTGTGAAACGCAACATGATAACAGTATTTAAATAATCAAATTTTGATGCAATTTGGCAATGAGCTAGGAGAGATAAAAAAGAAAGTGTTTTCATGCAGAGCAAGAGCCAATCATATTACTGCTTTCTTATTACATAATATTTTTTAAACTGTTTCATCTAATTGGGGGGCACAGGGGGGACCAACACATCGGCAAGACTAGATTGTAAAACTCAGACACACAGCCAGACAAGGCCAGTTTAGAAAAGCCAACATGTCTGTGTTTGGGGATCTTATAGAAATCTTGTAGCAAATGTATGTGCACAGGGAGAATGTGCAGACTCCATGTAGACAACTACCAGGTATCAGATTCAAATGTAGGACATTGGAGTCGTGGAGGTGTTTTTATTCTCTCAAAAATCTTCTCAAAAATGATCATTGCCTGCTCCTACAATGTATGATTTTTTTAACTTTGTATCTTAAAGTAGGAGCATAAGGGAAAGCCTGTCTTGATATCATATTGTGTAACAATCAAAAAAAAATATTTACAGTTTTGGATTATTTAAAACATTACAAGGTATTAACCATGATGTTCTCAAAGGTGGTTCTGAAGAGAAGTAAAGTGGTTTCTGAAAGTCTTTCAGCCAAAAAGAGGAAATTACACAAATACAACATATTCATGCTGAAATAACCTCTCTCAAGATAAATCCGAAGCAGGAAACTAACCTTAAATTAACAAGTATTTCTTTATCTGTTTTAAGGATTGGCAATATTCAAGTAAAAGTGGCTTGGTCAGGACAGATTATAGAATTCATTGATCCATCCATCCATCCATTCACTAAACCCGCTTATCCAGGGCAGGAGGCAGCTAGAGCCTATCCTAGAAAGCAGTGGACACGGACACAAACCATTTCTGGACAGGGTGTCGGCCCACTGAAGGTTGCACTCACATACATAACCATACACTTACATCAGGGCACAATTTAGCATTGCGAGTTCCCATAACCTGTCTTTTGACTGTTGGAGGAAACTGGAGCAGACCCTAGCGGACCCATGTGTAAACTCCACTCCGTAATCACCTGAGTGCAACCCTGACTCCTTAGTATGAGGCACCAGCACTGCCACTGAGTCACTATGTGCCTATTTCATTTATTAACATATTTCCAGCCTATTTCATTTATTAACATATTTCCATTAACTGTGGCAATAAATTTGAGGAAAAAATACCCCTTATTTCACACTTATTTTAGTAATATAATGCATCTATTGTGTGGGAGCAAGCCATCCTGGCCACTCTTTAAACTCAGACAAATGTCAGTAATACCTCATGTTCGCAATTACTGAAGTTTTGTTTTCTGTGTTCTCCCATGGTTTGAAAGTAAAGACATCACTTAGAAACACTGCCAAATTTATATTGAGATTAGGTCACGAATAGTTAAAAATGGCGTTTATCAAGCCATAATGGTGGAAGATGACAAGGAGTGTCTAAAGGCACAGGTATGAGCACAAAGTTTTGAGTTCATCTGAGATTTATAAAAGAACTTATGTGTGTGGTGTGTTACATAAATAAGATTTTTTTTGTGCGTGTGTGATTTTTGCCTTTCTAGCATAAGCAAAATTTTAGTATGCAATATAAGGAAGTTTTTATACACAAGGCACCTGGGGCCTCATGCATAACGCCGTGCATAGAATTCACACTAAAACATGGCGTAAGGACAAAAGTGGAAATGTGCGTATGCACAAAAGAATCCAGATGCATAAATCTGTGGGTTCGCCAACTTCCATGTTCTTCCGCTCCATAAATCCATTATATGGACCCTATGGACCATTATATTGTTACAGGTTAATTACAATCAGATGACTTAAACTAATAAACAATATGCGGTTAATTTCAGTGTATATGATAAAGCCACGTCAGGGATGTAGATCTAAAAAAGAAAGGGAAACCACAATGGAACAGTAGCACTGCTTTGACGCTGGGTACCACCAGTTTGCAAAACCGAGCGGAGAACTCGCATACACCAGGGTTTGAGCTATCATGAAAATGTGTGTGGCTTTACGCCAAGTTTAGGTTTTATACATTGCGATTTGACCATGGAAACAGGATTATGCAACATTTTTGTGCATATGCACCGTTTATACATGAGGCCTCTGGTCTCTTATTAGAACATACAGACTTAGAACAAAAGAGGAGATCCTTTAGGCCATCAAGTTTTCTTAGCTAATAGCTATGTTGTCCCAGTGTCTTCTTCAGATATTTTTAAAAGCTTTGAAGGGTTTACCTCAATTGCACGACTCTGTTGTTAGCTTCAGATTCCTGCCTTCAGTTTTAAATGTACTTCTCCTTAATTTACATGTACTCAGGTGCAGATTCACTATTTAATCAAAATAATTTTGATGGATCGTTTTATTCTGGGGTAGATTTAGGCATAAGCTAAGCAAGCTACAGCTTCGGGCCTTAAAACATTTCAGACTTTCTTTTGGCCTTTAAAATTTTATGTGGCTTTTTATGTGTACTGTAGTTTAAAATATGTAATCAGTAAAGGCATTTATTGAAAAATAATATGTATTTTTCACTTTAAATATCTACATATTAAAGAATTAAAGGGCATATGTGTGTTTTGCTTTGCACCTTTGTAAGAACTTCTGGTGTAATTTCTATAAAAGCTTTATGTAGCTTATGGTCTCACCAAGTCTAAAACCAGCATTGATTTCTTTCATAGTTTTGCTGTCCTGAATAAGGCTCCCCAGCAGTCTCCTCTGCTTAAGATTTAACCCCTTAGCCTGTCAGAGCAGGACATGCCTTACTGGCCCCTGGATGCACTTGGTTTGTTGCTGTCCTCTGCACAACTTCTAGGGCTCCTATTTTTTGTAGTGTGGTGACAAGAACTGCATACAGTATTCCAGATGTGACCTCACCAGTGCATTATAAATTCTAAACACAACATTTTTTGATTCATATTCAACAGCTCTTATAATCTAATATTTAATTTGACTTTTTAATTGCTGCTGCATATTGACTAGATGATGAGAATGTTGCATCGATGCAAACCCCATTAATCTTTTTCAGAGGCTTCACGTAAGACAAGGAAGGCCATCTTGCATTTATAATTAATATTCTTTTTCCTACACGTAACATTTTTCTACATTAAAGTGCATTAACATGTGTTCACCTGTTCATAAGAGTCTTACAGATTAGTTGTCAGGACCTTCCTCTTATAAATTTGTCCTAGCTATTGTCTTCTAAGTAATTTTTTTAATTTCCATAATTTTGGATGGAACTGAAGTTAGAATTATTGGTAATACTGATGAGCAAGCCACAAGGAATGCGCTTTGGCTTCAGTCTGGCAAAATTATCGAAATGTTTGGGAACTTTGTGAAATTCCATGAAATGCAGACTAAATCAAACTATAGAGAGCCCTCAACGAGTCAGGAAACATATGAGACAATGTTAAATAATAATGATAATAAGATTTATTATTGCGACTGGTGTTGGCAATTTCTAGGACATTATTACCCTATTGTTTTCCTTTGGCCCTTAGCCATAAGTACAAATTGTCATATCTTAGCCATAAATCAGTACATGACTGTATAACTGTTAGTTAAGGATGCTTTTTTTGTTGTATCAGTCTGTCCTTGATAAAAAAAATTCTCCCAATCTTTCTGAATTCCAGTATAAAGTCATTGTACTGAAGAATCTATACTTTAGCTAAAAGTAAAACTTTGTTAATGTAAAACATTTCTCCTTCGATAAACACATTTGCACTGTTCATGCACACAAATCATAAGAACAAAATTAAAACAAAACAGCCTTCAAAGACATATGTAAAATAAGTTATTTAACTACTTGCGTACTTTAAACAAAACCTTATGAACTTGTTGGCGACATATTGCTATGTTACAATGCTATCTACACCTGCTTTGATGCTGCTGCTGGGTGATAATTCTATTGAATTAGAAAACCCCACACAGCAACTCAGATTGTGTTTTATTTATGCTGCTAAATGATATCCATCCATCCATTATCCAACCCGCTATATCCTTACTACAGGGTCACAGGGTGCACTGTTTTTTTCCATTATGCTGTTAGGTGCTGCTGATGGTGTTCCCAAATACGACTCCGAAACGTTAGGTTTGCCACTTGGTTTAAGGCTGGTAATTTTGTCAATGACATCATACCACTGAAATTTTTCTTTTCGTCCGGTGAGCTGCATTTTTTTTTCAGTTTGTCGCAACATTGTTCAGTTTATCTTTGATAGATAGATAGATAGATAGATAGATAGATAGATAGATAGATAGATAGATAGATAGATAGATAGATAGATAGATAGATAGATACTTTATTAATCCCAAGGGGAAATTCACATACTCCAGCAACAACATACTGATAAAGAAAATATTAAATTAAAGAGTGATAACAATGCAGGTATATAGTCAGTCAATAACTTTGAATAATGTTAACGTTTACCTTACGTTTGCTATCCAAGAGCTCGAAGATAGTCCCCTATCCTACCAAATTTCTCCAAGTTTTTGTGCCTTGTATTCAGTTTCTCCTGGATACTCTCAACTGCCCAAATTTCAAGTAAACACTGCACTTCTGTTGTAGACCAGAGTGATCCCTTTGCAGCCATTTTTGTTAACTGACTTGTCACATCATTGATGTCATGTCTGTGTTCCGTGCTCAGGCACATTTAGCGTTCACACTGTTCCTTAATCCTACTGAACCATGACTGGGCCCACCTTTTCCAAGTGAGCCTGGGCATGAAATGGTTGGCCTGGCACAGAGTGATCACACTAATCAAATGAACTACAATTTGAATGGCTACATGTGGACAAAAGTACTAGTGTGAGTACACCCTTAAAATCAAACTTCTTTCATAAAATACATAGGAAAACTCTTCATTGATTTAATGACTGATTAAATGAGAAGTAAAGGGTAGACTGGCCACAACCTCAGGCCAGTTCAAGGGGATATTCTGTCCTATAACAGAACAGATTTATTATCATATCATTTTTAATTTCAGATTATCTGGTGGCTTGGACACACAAACATGTTAACATTTACTGTATCTCTTTGCGTATCCATATTAAAGGAATACTCCACTCCAAAATAATATTTTTTAAGTATTATTTACCCAATGTAGTTTTAAGATATTGCTGAGAAAAACTTTTAATATTATATTTTTGTGGAGATTGGACATAGTAAAAGCCAGTTTTTTAAAATCATCCATGTTACATGAGTTACTTGACATTTTTTCATGCTGAACAACAGCAAAGTCAATGAAAAAATGTCACATTGCTCATGTTGCATAATCCACACATCAAGTCATCAAATCATATACTCAAATGCAAGTATTTTTTTGCTAAAATGTTGTTTAATACACAGGAAGCCCTTTCATGCGAGATTACACAGTTGAACTGAAGACAGGACTCTTGACAAATGAGGAGGAGTAACGTGAGACATTTTTTCAAAATGGTTGTCCAGTATTGGGTACTATTGGATCCTTTTCTATCAGAAATTTTGTTCTGTCAATTGTAAATAAAAACATGAGATTGAAAGGTTTTCTCTGCAATCACTACAAACTACATGGGGTAAGTAACAAATAAAAAATATTATTTTTTGTAGAGTATTCCTTTAATGTTCTTGACATGAAATGTATGGACATATCTTATATATAATTCGCCAGCCTCCTCACTCAATCACGTGCGTCCGAAGCCGAATGCGCAGTCGCCTTCTGTGCAGCTGCCCGAAAAACCTTACGAGACCGACATCGTGGCAGGCGGCGAATTTACGCCCGCGAAAATTCAAAGAGAAAGGTGACTTCGACCGACATCCAACCCCAACATCGCGGCAGGCGGCGGATTTATGGCCGCAAAAATTCAAAGAGAAAGGCGACTTCGATTAAAGCTCTAGGGGCCTGAAAGGCGATTTCGACTACAGCTCGAGGCCTAATTACGCATTCTGATTCAATTACTCATTCATTCAATACACCTATATCAGGTTTGCGGTGCTTATACTTATTACTATTCCACTTGTGCCCGTTTCATTTTACGTTGTCGAAACGGGCTCTTTGTCTAGTAGTATATAAACTTATGGGTCATACTGTTAGTCCGAAAAAATAATTTAATCACATTGCAGTTACATTAGATTTTATATACAGACCAGGGGCAGGTGCTGTCACATAGTTATGGTTAAATAATAAAAATAATAATACATTTTATTTATATAGCGCCATTCCCATGCTCAAGGTGCTTTACAGAGTTTAAGAAAGAACGGCAGGGTATACAGTATATAACATTACACAAACCAAATAAATAAATAAAGAAGATTAATTCAAAGAAAAAGCCTAACAGACAACATAATTGATGGTCTAGCACACACACTCACAGGTTACATGAGCATCTTGACATAGAGGTAAATTGAAAGAAGGGTAATAAAGCCAAGAAGAGCTAAAAGCCTTCCTGAACAGATGAGGTTTGAGTTGTTTTTTAAAAGACTTCATGGAGTCAGCTCACCTGATTGTTTTCGGTAGGTCATTCCAGAGTCTGGGCGCTACACGGCTGAAGGCCCTGTCATCCATGGAGTGTAGATTAGTGTGGGGCACAACAAGATTGCCTGAATCAGAGGACCTTAGTGAGCGAACAGGCACATAGTGATGGGAAGGTCACTGATGTAGTTTGGCACAAGGTCGTTTAAGGCTTTGTAGGTTATTAGCAGAATTTTATATTCGATTCTGTAAGACACAGGGAGCTGGTGAAGACAGAGCAGGATGGGTGTGATGTGCTCACTGCTGATGATTCGAGTAAGGACTCTTGCAGCCGAGTTTTGAGCAAGCTGGAGCTGTGATATAAGATTAGAAGGGGCACCTGCCAGTAGGGAATTACAATAATCGATGTGGGATGTGATAAAAAAAAAAGCATGGACAAGTTTCTCAGCATTAGAAAAGGAAAGGAAGGAGCGAACACGGGATATATTACGGAGGTGAAAGTAAGAAAGTTTCTTAATATGATTTATGTGGGCGGAATAAGAAAGGAGAGAAATCAAAAATGACACTAAGATTCTTTGCAGTAGAGGCAGGTCTGATGAGATCACCGCCAAGATGGACTGGGAAGGAGCTCATTTTATTACGTTGCACTTTAGTCCCAATTTGCAGGAGTTCAGTTTTGTTGCAATTTAATTTTAAAGAGTTCTGCTCCATCCAGGTATTAATTTCACTGAGGCAGGCTGTGAGCTGAGAAAGCTCTGATGAAGTTCCACTTTTAATTCTTTCTTTCATTGAAAAATAACCTGCTGTAGTGTTATTCAGACTCTCCGATGTTAACTCAGACACAAGCGTTTGCCCTTTCAAAAGCTGATTCTTGTGTCAGGACCAAATACATCGTATTTATTCCTCAGATTTAAAGTGCCAGCTATAAGCGTAAGTGCCATGGCATATGTGAAATTTGGTCGTTTATCACTTTTAATGCTTGGAACCACTTTCGTTATTCTGTTTCATCAGTGGGAAAACTGTTGAAAGGAAGGCAAGGATATTTTTGTTTAGAATTTGAACAGAGAGGGACACTATAGAGGCTCTTTTTTCACAATTCTGTCACTGTTTAGAATAGTTTACTCATCAAAAAAAAAAAACTTCAGAATATGGAAGTGCAAAAAAGTTCTAATTGAAAGCAGTAAGCAAAGAGGTTGTCAGTTTACAAGGTATAAGGCATGACATGAACAAGAAAAGATTAAAAGGACTACAGCAAAAGCTGATGTCAAACAAACCAAATGGTCAATAAACGAGACTGAACAGACCAGATGTTCACAAAACACAAGGATTAAATAACTCACTGACTGACCCAAAGCCTAATTCCTAGTAGCTTACTTAAACAGGTATTAAGTGAAAATGGTATTTTTATTGTCAAGCAATGACAGATGGGTTCATTATGCAGGAGTAATGGCTTAACACAAAGCACGACAGGGAAACCTTCAGTCGAAGGAAAAAAAAATATGCCTCCAAGGAAGTTATATATCTGTTTGTCACCTGGTATTATCCAGTATATCCGACATTTTGAACAACCATTCTACTACTGGTGTCTTTTACCGCTCAAAGAAAACTATTTCATGGTACTTATGGTATCATTGGTATGTTTTTGCATAAACAAATTTTGAATGACTCATTTAACTTAACTGTAACTTTTAAAACTTTGCAGTGTGTGTAATGAAAGCTACAATAACAAACCTTAGAAGTCTGTCTCTAATAATGATTTTTCTGGTACTTCAAAAAAGAAAATTGTCATAATTACTTTCTGTCACAGAACAGAAAAGCAATATGCAGATATTTTCATGTGACTGTATGCAATTAAACTACAATTAAACATTTCAATTAAAATAGAGATGGAAAAAGATTTACTTTTGTTGCAACGTAGGGTCTTGACATAAAATGAAGTTCCAGATATAGACATAAAATAACATGAAAAGAACTCATTTTTAAAGGTGAAATATTCACTGATATTGTTTATATCTTATGAAGTTTTGCTCAAATAAATTAACTTCTCTAAGATATAATTATGAACTAAAGCATGTTTTATTTTAAGGCAGAAGGAATCCCATTTTGTCATTTTTCTTGTTTAGTGTATCAGTGTTGTTTTAATGACAATGACTTACTCTTCAATGTACAGCTGCTTGACTTACATATACGATAAGTACTATGGACAAGTAGCCACATTTTACCAGGATAGTTCTGATTTTCACCATTTCACAGATTTGGTTGGGGAGCGTAGCATGCTCTTATTTTAGCCTCGACACATTCTCATTCTAGTTTTCAACATAAGCAGTAATAGCAGTTCAATTTCTATTTTACAATGTGGACTCGCACAAATCTGACGCACGTGAAAGGCCAGGATTAAGACCCCCACCGGCCCCAGGGTGACTTAGCTCCTTAACAGAGTTGATCATACTTAGAACAATGCAGGGCGTGGATAGCGGTTTGTGAAATGCAGTGCGGCATTTCTCACTATTGATTTTGGTATTAGTCTTAATAGCTTCAGTGCCCCCCTTCTCCATTTATCATTTTCGCTCATGAAGATTTGATGATTTAAATGAGCTGTGGTGCTCAGATCATCTCAGCATGTGTAAACTCCATTGCTTTATCAAGCAGTTTGGGTTTGGCTAGGTGAAAATATGTCCCCCTACATTTGCATTAAGAGATTAACAAACCCTGTGTTTCTAATAATTTGGAAAAAATGTGTTGACGCAAATGTTTTCTTATTATATTTATTAAAGTAGCAATTTACCTTATACAAAAATCATGCCCATTTCAACAATGATATAAACTGGAATTTGGCAAAATGTGGTAAAATGCCTGTCAGGTACACAGGTCAGTTCAGCATGACAAGACTGGAAAATATAACAAAGCAATGATCCTACAAGAAGTTTGGTTCCTTTGCATAAGAGAGTGTGGCAGACGACCAGGGACCTTGCCCCACTGGGACGCCTGGAGTAGGGAAGGACCTGGAGAGGGGCAATATATCCCCTGGGCTCAAGAGGGCAGCCCCCTGGATTCCGTCAGGGCCATGGATAGGAGCTGGGTAGCTCAACCCTGTGGGGGTCCATGGCCACCACCAGGGTGCGCCTGGATGGTTCCTGAGCCCTGGAGGGCAGCACTTCTGCTACACCAGGAACTGCTGCCAGAAAACCATCACAGAACACCTGGAGCACATCCGGGGCGGGATAAAAGGGGCCGCCTCACTCCATTTGGGGAGATGGAGTCGGGAGGGAGAAGACGGAGCTTGCAAGGGAGGAGTGGAGGCAGCTGAAGAGAAGTGCAAAGGACTGAGCTTTGTGGATTGTGCAAGGTATTGTGTGTAGCTGAGAAATTAAAATATATAGTGCGTGTTTTGGACATTTGAGCCTCAGTGTCTGTCTGTGTCCGGGCTATCTTTCACAACAGTTAAGGAGCATATCAGTGTGCACCAATCACCCTACATATAAATAGTATAATCTTCAGCACACCAATATTTTTTGTATATCTAAAGGTCCCCAAATAGTTAAAAAGATTAAAAGTATTTGGCAAATATCTGATTATTAAGTGCCTCTTATATAAAATACTACAGTCACAACTTAAAATTTCATACAAAATGTCATCTGTTCAGTAAGGTGCTGGGTAAAAATGTTACAGAATGTCTCCGTTAGACAAATAAGCACAAACAGAAGCACCCTACAAATACAGAAAGGTCTTCCCTAACAATATGGCAGAACAGTTTTGACATAAATGCAAGCAAAATGTATATGGAAAGATTATGAAACTGCTCGAAAATCTAAAAAAATATTAAAACATTAATTTAGCATTAAATTGTGTTAACTATATTGTATTTGAGCAGAAATTTGAAACGGTTTTCCCTAAATGAGCTAGAAAGATAAGCCTTCCTTATGTAATCACATGCATAACCTTACAGATTACAGTAATCCCTCACCTATCGCGGGGGTTACGTTCCAGAGCCCCCCGCGATAGGTGAAAATCTGCGAAGTAGCGACCTATATTTATTTTATTATTTATACGTATTTTAAGGCTTTATAAACCCTTCCCACACTCTTATAAACCTTTCTCACTCTCTTGTTAACCTTTCCCACGCTCTTATAAACACTTCCTATGCTCTTAAACACTTTCTGCATTCTTAAACACCGCAGACCAACACTGCACACTGCACGCAGCGATCAGACGTCGATGTGTCTGCACTCGCTTTGTGAAGGGGGGCAGCTGAACTCTGAGCAGAGCAGAAATGGACTTTGTGCTGCTTCTGCCAAAATGCCTGCTTGGTGCTCTGTGCGTTCGGAAGGAGGAGGAGGAGTGTGTGTGTGTGGGGGTGTGAGGGCTGAACGCATGGTCGCTCAAACCCAAAGGAGGCGCAGTAGCTCCTGCCACTTCGCATTGTCAAGGGGGTGGGGAGCTGAATGAATGCTAAGGAGAAGTAGACTTTGTGCTGCTTGTCGCTCTGCATGTCAATAATTTAAAAGCCTGTACATCACCAATTTTCCTGTCTCACTGTCTTGTCTTGCGTGAAGTTAAAATGTTTTATAATAGTGAGATGTTACTCATATCCTTAGCCCGACATCCACATATCATATGTGTTAACAAAGTGTGTTTTATAAGTTTACATGTGTTTAAAGCATGAGGGATGGGTATTTTAAGGCTTAAACTAAAAAAATGTTTATTTTTATGGTCTTTCTATATCGCGGATTTTCTCCTGTTGCTGATGGGTCTGGAACATAACTTCCACGATAGGCGGGCAATCACTCGTATTTAAAAACCCGCGAAGTCGTGAATCCGCGAAAATTGAACCGCGAAGTAGCGAGGGATTACTGTATTTCAGTTCAGCTGCTGAAACTGAATGAGCTGGAATACATAAGTAAAAGTTATGAAAATTAATTGAGAGGTACAAGAATGCAGGTTACACTACATTTTTGAGTAAAATCAGTACATTTTCAATAAATTAATTATTTTTATCAAACTCGTCTTTTCACAAATTGTCATTTTTTTTATGATATACAGAACGTTCACCTTTTCTAAACTTAATTCATGTGGGAATACTACACAGGATGAAATATAGATTTCTAGCATAAAAGAATTTAATGATGAAAGACTGGCTGTTTTATAGAAAGTTCTGAGGTTCAAAGTCATAACTGAGGAAATAAAACAGCTGGCAGGAATTTTTTCTTTTAGAACTTCTTTTTACCAACATACGTCCATAACAAAGAATGTTAAATAAAATGATTATATGGGAACTACAAAAAATTTCAAACTGCTCTAACCTTGGTGTTAGTACCCATCTATAACATTCAAGATCAATAGATGGTCATAGCAGCAAAATTATATATAGTTAAAATTTTTAAAAAGTGTGCTCATAATTTGAAGTCACTGTGTATAGCTAGGATTTTGCTTCTTTTAGGACAGCGCTTCCCGATTGGGGGTGCCCGTACCCCAAAGGTGTGCAAGCAACTGTTGCTGGGGGTGCCAGAATCCATCGAGGAAGAAAAATGAAAAACATTATTTGTACAAAATCTTAATTTATCTATCCATTCCTAAATAATTAAATGGGCAGGCCATTTCGTATCAGTGCAATACGCTGCTTGTTAAAACGGTTGACTTCCACTCTTATGCGCACTTAGTGCTGCGTGGGTATTATGAACTATCGTATCTGTTCAAGTTCTATTTAAATTGTAAATATAAGTAAGTTTTATTTAGTTGACAGAAATATCTTTGGTAGGAATGTAAGTTAAATTTAGTCATCATTGCATAAATTTTTCTTCACAATAGAAATTTCAAGACTAAATTCAACTTACATTCCTACCAAAGATATTTCTGTCGACTAAATAGAACCTACTTATATCCAAATAGAACTTGAAAAGATATATTTTTTCGAACCTGACCGCGCATTTTAGATCGACTTGACACGCACTACATTGAGCCCGCGTGCTATTATGCTCTCGCCTGCCTGCCTCAATAAGTCACTGTCGCTTCGCTCTTACTTTTTTACCGTTCATTTAATCATAACTAGTCGCGAAAAAATTAGAAAATGGAAGGAGGATTACACTGAGTATGGCTTTACCAAAACAATTATTGATGGAGTAGACAGACCGCAGTGCGTGCATTGCAATGCAATATTTTCCAATTCCAACTTGAAGCCATCAAAGCTCGGTGAACATTTTACCAGGGGGTGCGAAATCGGCCTCATCTGTCACAGGGGGTGCAAGGGTAAAATGAATCAGGAAGCGCTGTTTTAGGATAATCTTAATAAAGTGTGCAAGGGCAAGAATAGTACAAGCACACTACAATTAGAAAGCTGATACCTGAGGGTAACATTTGCTTATGACAATGGAGAATCTACCATTAAAATAGAATATAAATATTTTGTAACTCTGGCTGACATATACTTATAAAATCAGATTGCTGGATGGCTCTTAATGAGGAAAAACTGTTAATTGAAATGCAATTTAACATTCTATTTCTTACGTAAAACAGATTTTGTCTGTCATTGTTAAAAACAAAGATATCCTTTTTTTCAAAGGAAATCATGCCAGCAATTCAAGTAGTATTACAGAAAAAAATAAACACAAAAACTTACACTGTAAAAAATAAATAAAATACTGTAAAGTAGCAATAGGTGCCAACGAAAAACCTTAAAATCTCAATCATTTAGCATAATAATAAAAAAAACTTAAAACACCCCTCTGCGGTGGGTTGGCACCCTGCCCAGGATTGTTTCCTGCTTTGTGCCCTGTGTTGGCTGGGATTGGCTCCAGCAGACCCCCGTGACCCTGTGTTCGGATTCAGCGGGTTGGAAAATGGATGGATGGATAAAACACCCCTAAAATCTACATAATTTCTATTGCAACATTAGGTGGCAAAAGTCTGGTAATTCACAGATACTGTTTGTGTTCTTAAAGTAAATGTTTATTAAAAAATATATTTTTCACATTTTAAAAAGGTTTAAAATATTTCAAATAAGTAAAAGAACACAGTTATCTCATATACATTTTAAAATCGTGGGGCACACATAAATTAATTCATTCAATCAATTAATAAAATAGATGCTTTCATCATAAAAGCTAAAATTAAAGATATGTTTGTAATTTTCCACCCAACAAAACAAGTTTCAAAAACTGTTTGAATCTTATGTGCGCCCCAATGATTTTATTTAGTCACATATAACCACGAAAATTGTGGTTAAAGAAGAAAGTATTTTTTGGTCTTTAGTGTATTTATAACTAAAGTAAATAAAATTGTTTTACTTAAAACATTTTTTTATATATTTTTCGACCTAGATCTGTCTTAATAAACCTGATTAAGCAGATACCTTATATCAGGGCTTCCCACAGTTTTTCACCCTGTTTACCCAGTGGCAACTTTTCAAAAGTAAATTTACCTCCGCCCTGTTTTGTTCAGTAATTTTAGTTTATTCTTCTACCATAATAAAGTGATCAACAAGGGGGAAGTTATAAGATATTATTGTTGCATTTTCTTTTAAGATCAAATAACAATAATCATGGCATATAATAATGCTATTTCATTATTTAAATACAAACTGAGGAGATACCAGAATGAAGCACACCGAGTCGATGAGAACACACGAGTCAGCGAGACGCTTGTTCTTGCTCTTCTACGATTCTGGGTATTTTAGGCACAGTTGTTAAAAGAGCAACATGTCATCTTTGGGAACTAAATGAGATCTTTGGGATTTTAGCTTTTTTAAGCAAATATATCCCCTAATTAGACAAAATTTACCCCTGTGGGTAAATTTACTGACAATTGGGGAACCCCTGTCTTATACAGTCTTATTGATATTTTTAACTGTAAAATGTAATACTGTAAATTAGCAATTCTTATAGAGAAAAGTTTTTACTTTATGATTGCACATTCAATGGAGTATAAGAACAAACAATATCTCAAAATTAGAAACTTTGTTAAATAAAATCTGCCTATTTTTCCTCACCTCCAAATATTTCAGTCTTGGGGACTCAAACAGTATTTCTATAATTTATAAAAACATTCCTTTTAAAGATCCCAAGATACATTGGGAAAAGGATCTCTCACTCAACATATCAGAATGTTGTGGAAAGCAGCCACGCACGGAATTCACTCTAGCTCCGTATGCGCAAAACATTCAATTATTCATCTTAAAATAATTTTTATTCATCTTAAAATCTTTTATCGAGCACATCTAAAATTGTCCAAAATGTTTCCAGGGCAAGATCCAACCACCAAATGTTGCAATTAAGCTCCAGTTTCACTAGGCCACTTTTACTTACTTTTTTGTTCCCCCTCTCAGCATATCATGGACCTCTTTTACTACCGCTGGCCCCTCTCACTTTCGTGTTGATATGGAGCAGAAAGCTGCTGCTGCTGTTTAAAAAAAAATTACAACTAAAACCAGTGGCACAACTCACCACAGGGAGCCCCATATTAACTCTGAGCAAGTTACAAGCTACAGTAGCTCAAGAGGCAACAACTGTTGCCCGGGTGCTTTATGGGAGAGTGGCAATGAGAAAGTCACTGTTAGAAAAAACACACACGCGATATCTTAACAGAAGGCATGTTGAAGTTAGTCAGAAGAAGCTTCACTTGGCCACATGTTTTGGCTGTGTACCAAATGAACTTCATTCCGGACCAAAATTTTTAAATGCCTATCAGACAGCCTTGTTGTCACAATCCCTTCCTAATCCATTAACAGCTGTGTTTGGTGGACTCCCAGATGGACTTAAAGTGGAGAAGGACACACAAACTGTAATCGCCTTTAATTCACTATTGGCACATAGACTTATCTTGCTCAGCTAGAAGAATCCTAAACCACCTCTGTTAAGTCAGTGAGTCACTGATGTTATATACTATGTGACAGGCGGCCGGGACGCCCCTTCAACACTGATTCCGGGGGAGCAGGCATGGCATGCACTCTACGTCTCCCGGAACGTGTGGTGGCAGCCCTCCTGGGTTACATCAGGGCCACAGGTGTGGGACTTCAGGAGTCAGACCTGTTAGGCTCCATGGCCACCACCCAGAGGAGCTGCACGGCTTAACGAGCCTCTGTGTGCTGGAATGCAGCCACACCCTGAAGTGCAGCCTAATTAGGCCAATTACCACCTGGAGCACATCCAGGAGGGCTACAAAAAGAGCCTGCAGCCACTACTTAGGGGCCAAAGTCGGGAGGTGGAGGACAAAGCTAGATGGGAGGAGGAGGAGGAGGAGGAGGAGGAGTAGTAGTAGTAGTAGTAGTAGTAGTAGTAGTAGTAGTAGTAGTAGTAGTAGTAGTAGTAGTAGTAGTAGTAGTAGTAGTAGTAGTAGTAGTAGTAGTAGTAGTAGTAGTGGTGCCGCCGCCGCCTTAAAGGGCTTTTGGGACTGTACATTGCCTGTGGGGTTCACGAGGAAGATGTGCCCCACAGGTCAACAAAAATAAAACTTCTTAATGTTTTACACGTGCCTCAGTGTGAGTCTGTGTCATGTCGGGTGCCATATAGCATCCATATCACACCTATTTCAAACTGGGAAAACTCACATTCTCACTTAGAGGATCTGTTCAAAACTTTGTTTAAAACCTGGCAGGATCGAATCAATAATATTTTAGAATAAGCATTTATATTGGGGAGAAAGACTCCTTTCTTTCTTTACTACTCTTGGCGTTTTACTCTGGCTGTTGGCCTTCCTCTCTTTCTCATGGGTGGAGGTTGATTTCAATTTTGTTTTGTTAAGTTTGACTTGATTGTATGGAATGTTATATACTTTTAATAAATTCAATAAAAGATCAAAACCAAAAAAAAAATGAACAAACATTAATAACAAAAGCAAGGCAAGATGTATGTTTTAGAGGTTAAAGTAGTTACTCTTTCCATATATACTCACGTATAAGTCGGGTCTTGAAACCCTAAAAATCGATCATAAAATCAGACCCCGACTTATACGCCTGTTCAAAAATACGACACTTACATTTTTTTTTCATCTTCTTGCCTCCTCCAATCCCGCATCAGTTTCTCAGGTACATCGAAGTTTGTTGCAGCAGCACAGTTACCAATTTCTTTCGCCACTTCAATGACTTTTAATTTAAAACCAGCTTCATATTTTCTTTTAATCGAATGCTCCATCGTAGATAAGGGATGCTCTTACGATAAAGGTGTATGAGGGTGTGAAGTACAAAAAACACAAATCAGTGCAAACGTTGCTTTGGAATAGTTCGGTTATTACCGTGTGGTCACGTAGGCACAACAGAGAGAGAGAGAGAGGTTAGGGGCACATTCTGATACAGCGCATTGGCACACCCACATAGGAAAAAAAGGCAGTGTGCTCCGTGGTTACTCTCTCAGGTGGGCTTTAGCATATCATAATCTCTTGTACCGTTAATGTGAGTTTTACGCATTCGACTTATACGACCGACATTATAAAATACCAGAAATTATACATTGAAATCAACTCCCGACTTATCCGTGGGAGAACCTATTTGCGAGTATATACGGTATGTGCTTTCATTAAGCCATATTATTTAAAAAGTGAATACGAAATATTACAGATGATTCAAGATGAATAAAGAATTCTCTTCTGGTCAGGTAACCCTGATTCTGAACAAATAAATCTCGGAATTTGAAGACCTTATTTGACATATGGGAGCTGTTAGCTCTGCCTGCAGCTGCCCAAATGTAGTATTTGCTATTGAGAAAAGGTACTGTAACTAATCCTGTACACTAGGGAGTAAATATAAAGAAATTGTATTTAATATGATAACAGAAGACTTGGACTCTGTATTGTATTCTTACAGAGCCTCACAATGCTGACTAGGGATGAGAGGAAGGCTATGACTCTTTCTTTTACTGTTCCTTGTTATTTAACTTTACTTATTAAATGCATCCAAGATATTTAAGGATGGAAAACAAATGAAGAGACTTTGTATTCTGTTTGGCTGAGCGACCCTAGACGGCTACTATAAATACAGTGGATTCAGAAAGTATTCAGACCGATTACATTTCCTCACACTTTATTGTGTTGTAGATTTAATTTTAAATGGATCAATTTGCAATTTTGCCAACCCATTTACATTCAATAACCCACAATGACCAAGTGAAAACATGTTTTCTAAAAGGTTTACAAATATATTAAAAATTAAAAACTTAAACCAGATTTATGTAAGTATTTATATTTATTGCTGTGGCACTTGAAATTGTGGTCAGGTGCATCCTATTTGCTTTAATTCCCTCTGAGATGTGTTTAGAACGTCATTGGAGGCTACTTGTGGCCAGTTAGTTTAATTGGACGTCATTTAGAAAGGCACACACCTGTATATGAAGTCTTATGGTGAAGCGTGGTGGTGGCTGCCTCGTGCTACATTGGTGCTTCTCAGCATCAGAGACATGGAGACTGGTCAGAACTGAGAGAAATACGATTGCAGCCAAATACTGAGAGGTCCTTGAAGAAAACCAGTTCTGGAGTGCACACCACCTCAGACTGAGGCAGCAGTTCATCTTTGTTGTCTGAAACAAATAGCCAAGATAATGCTGGAGTGACATCAGAACAAGTCTTTAGCTGTTATTGTGTGATCCAGCCAAAGCCCAGATTTCAACACAATCAGACTTAAAAATAGCTGTCCACCAATGACCTTCATCCAACCTGAAAGAGCCTGAGAGGACCTGCAACGAAGAATGGCAGAAAATCCCCAACACCAGATGTACAAAGCTTGTCACATCATACCCAAGAAGACTCCAAGCTATAATCACTGCCAAAGGGGCTTCTACAAAGTAATAAATGAAGGGTGTGAATACTTATGGGAATGAGGGATTTCAGTCTTTGATTTTTACTAAATTTGCAATCCTTTCTGAAGCTTGTCTTCTCTTTGTCACTATGTGATATTGAGTGTAGATTGATGGACAAAATGAGAAATTTATCCATATAAAATTAAATCTAAAACTCATTAAAGGGCGCAGAAAGTGAAGAAGTCTGAATACTTTCTGATTCTAGTGTATTTGTGTGTGTATATATGTGTATATGTTATTTTTTTTAATAAAAATGCCTGCATTGTAATATTTGTAACAACATCTATTTCAAAATAATTCTGCATGAAGGCTGTGTTTTAAACCTCTGAAAAGAATACATATCACAATTATACTGCACAACATTTGGCGCAGCAGATGCAGCAGGTCAGATGACATATGTTTTTGGAAGTGGACCAAAATCTGAGTTAAAAGAGAAAGCTTGAAAAGCTACACTGTGTGCCATTCTTTATGTGTGTGTTCAATAATATGACAGACAACTCTTATTTCTTTTCCCCTTTTGCAACTGTCTTAAAAAAAAGCTCACATGATAGTTTTGTGTGTTTTAATTTTGGGAATATGTGCCATGTTCTCAAGGCTTTCGCCAAGGTCATCACACTTACTGTAGATCTTTCCAGAGTGTCTGCTGTTAGAGTTACTGATGGAGGTCTTCCTGGTGTCGAAATGATGAACAACCATGCCATGCTGTGCAAAGAGTGTAAATCTTTGGACATGTCTCTTTGACACCGATCACAATGAGGGTGACATTATTTATAATCCCAAGCCAGTATCAGCCTGCGCTGCCCAAGTACTTAAATTATCAAGTTAAATCAGCACTTCACTATCCAAGGCCTTAATGTTAAAGGAGATGCAGAGTAATCTGTACTTTGATATTGTACTTAAATATATCATTCGTTCATTTGATTTTTTAACATGATTGTATAAATACTTGCAAATTTGTAAAGTTAAGTTTATAATAATCAAAAATACATATTATCTAAAAGCCATTTTTATAACAAAATACAGTATATAGTAGTAGTCTTTTAACACTGATTCTAGTAGCAAAAAACAAATGTTTGCAAACAAGCAGAACTCTACAACCTAATAAGGTCACCATTATACAAGTGTACAGCAGGTGACCATGGGCCAGATGTGGAGGTCATGTCCAGCAGTGCAGATGTGAGTCCAAGAGGACACACGTGACAGAGTGAACAGTTGAGACTGTGTGAAGTTTTCTTTTCAGCTCTCTTTTTTTGCGAATACACTCCTGACATTCTTGTACTAATATATATAAACATGTGGTGTATTACCTTACCTGACAGGGAAGGACAAAGCAGTCATTAAAAAAAAAACTGCAGACTGGCTTTCTAGAATTTTTCCATCTGCTATTACTGTGGATATAGAGAATAACAGAACAAAAAAATAACTAAAGACCTGATCATTGAAATCAAACCTAAAGAGACACACAAAGAATACTCAGAAATACATAGCAGGGTCCAATCCAGAAAGACCAAGAATCAGTAGCAAACCAGTAATGGTAGACTAAAAAAATCAAAAAGTAAATGATCCAAAAGTGCTAACCGTCACTAAAATAATGTTTCCCTATCTAAGTCAGAATTGCAATCTCTTGAGATGTTCTATTTATTATTCCAAAAAATTGGACATCAAACAATGTACACTGCCATCTTTTATAGTCAAAGATAGATGGCACACTGCTTCATATGACAGGTAATAGTGACCATAAACATTGGAAGTCAAAGTTCACGTGAATCCCACGTGCCCCCAGCAAAAATAAATAAATGCATAAACAATGGATGTAAAAACAATAAAGTGTTTGTTTAATATAACAAAGAAAGTTAATGGCAAACTAAGCATGTACAAAGTGCACGCAAGGTTATACATTATAATAATAATGATCTACTATATAATAAAATACTAAGGTCTGTGTGTCCAGTTCTGCTTTTGATCTAACTGGTCAGTTTAGATAGAGATAGATAGATAGATAGATAGATAGATAGATAGATAGATAGATAGATAGATAGATAGATAGATAGATAGATAGATAGATAGATAGATAGATAGATAGATAGATACTTTATTAATCCCAATGGGAAATTCACATTTGGCTTTGGTGATACGATGACAGACGAGGTGCGAGTGAAAGACGCACAAGGAAGAGTAATGGCATACGAGGCATACCAAGAGTGTCTCTTTCAAAGACGGCAAGTATAAAACCAGAAAGGAGGTGAGAAAGGAACCTTAAAAGTAATGACAGAGTCTGAGAAGCAGACCTTATAGGAACACGCTGTAGAGCACGGGTGGGCAAGTCAGTCCTGCAGGGCCACAGTGGTTGCAGGTTTTTGTTCCAACCCAGTTGCTTAATTAAAAACCAATCCTTGTCAATTATTTAATTTCATGGCTTGCTAGTGCTTTAACTCTGCCATGTCAAGTTGTTCTCATATCCTAGATTTTTTTCCTTTCTAAGGATATCATCCAAATGATTTGAAGTCTAAAACACGACATTCTCAGTGCTTCACTTTTTTCTCATCACTTTCCTTCCAAGTGTTTAATTAAACCCAATAAGGCATGATAAATACACACAGGTGTAAATGGAAACAAGCTAAATGGAGAAATGCTGGTTTCTTTTGTCATTTGCCTCTTATTGCTAATACGGAGCAAGTAAAAACCAAGACTACAGCTGTTTAAAACTAAAATAAGCAATAAGGGTTCAAAATCTTAATGAGCGAGACAACTAAAGTGAAGCAGAAGTGTTACTTGAGGAATAAGTGCTTCTTATTAAGCAATTGGGTTGGAACAAAAACCTGCAGCCACTGCGGCCCTCCAGGACTGAATCTGCCCACCCCTTCTCTAGAGAGACATTGCCGGTGAAGAGACATTCAAAGATACGCAAATACAGAGGAAAGAAGCTAATGGTACACATAGGACAAGAAATAGCCAATACTTTTTTATTCTAATAATTGTCTTCAAGTGACACACCATCTATGGTCTAGTGACCCATGTCCTGCTTAAAGAGGAATATAAGCATTATACACATCCGAAACTGTTCCTCAGGGAGTCACAGTCAGGGAAGGTGATAGAATGAACTTTACAGATGATGCTGCAATTGTGACCAGCTGGGCTGGCTACTTTGAGCAGCTGTTTAAAGCTGATCCTCTGGCTAAGACATTGGATACCTCTGGAGGCTGATCCTCCAATTAGCTGTGAACCACCCAGTCTCACTGAGATTGTACAGTACAGGTGGTGAACCAGCTGAGGGCAGGGAAGTTCTGCAGGGATCTGTGGTAAGGCTGTCCTCCTGGCATTGCAAACAATCATTGCTTTCCATTTGGCAGGCAGGTATCATCCCAACTGACTGGAAAATGGAACTTGTCGTCTGTATCTGGAAAGGGAAGGTTGATCGCCTAGATTGCTGCAACTACAGGGGGATAACACTGCTCTCTGTGTCTGGTAAGGTCCTTGGTAGGGTCATCCTCAATAAGGTCCTTGCTAGGGATCACTTGCTCACCTACCAGCGACCAGAGCAGTCTGGTTTTACACCTAAGAAGTCTACCATGGACTGCATTCTGGCATGGAGGGTTCTCATTCAGTGCAAATGTGAATATCAGCAGAGTTTCTTTGCAGCTTATTTCGATTTTATGTAATGTAATATATGTAATGTCAAAGATTAGGAGATGGCTACACTTGAATAGGTGCTACGAAAAAACAAGTAGTGGAAGAGAATGCTGTAGATGTATGGATGGCAGCAAAAGCCACAGAGACAGCATCTGAGATTATGAATGATATTGACAAAGAGAGGGACAGAATATGTAAATGGCCATAAGAGTACAGTACACCATGTCAAGTATTAAAAAGAGAGGGAGAAAGAGCCAGATAAGGAGAGAGGGATGAAAAATATTTTAAATGTGATTCTAGACTTAATATCACAATATCAAGTGCTTTTACCTGTTAAGATGAAACACAGAAACATCTAAAAACAAAAGCAACAATTGATAGAATTATATTTAAAAAATAAAATTAAAGCACATCAGCATGTTCAGTTTCACACCCTGGACCCTCTTGTGTAGCTACCAATACATTTTACCTGTTGTTTATTGTACCCAGACAGGGCCAGCTGAGTGATTCTACAAGGTAAAGCTTGTGGTTTGTCAAGAACAACATTAAGCTTGTGTATTTGAAGCATAGAGAAATATTTTATTTTCAAAAAGGATTTCCCACTACTGTGTGATAGTCCAGGTTGGCTGCAGCTACCATACTCGTTGTACCCAGGTGCATTGATAGTCATAACTGAGAATGAGCAGGATAATGAGGACACATAATAGGCAAGAGTAGGTACAAATCAAGTGCATTGTGATTTTATTTTAACAGTATCCAGTGTGGTACGAAAAGAATTGACTCAACAAATCGAGAAGAGTTGGGGAATTGCCCCGTATAATGTCCAGTGGACTAGCGAAAAAATATGATAAAATTGGATCAAAAACAAGAAGCATTTGACAAAATACAGCAGTAAGGTTGTGGTTTATATAGAAAATGGGGACTGGAAGGAAGTATGGCTGGAAGTGACGTCATCAGGATGGTACCAGAAGTGACGTCATCTTCAGGAGTCGGAAGTGGAAGTGATGTCTTGGTCAGAATGCCATTTTGGGAATCCGGAATGAAACTTGGTACACATGTTCCTCAGTGGTCAACTAAAAATACTGTAGGGTGAAATCAACCCTAACCCACCCCTTTCTCTTGATCTTGAGGTCTTATATGCATTTCATCATACAGTTGACACTTGGAACAACCAGAGGGTGAACTGGAGGTGACTGCCAGCATTCTTTATGTTTGAACACCACCTCGTCCCTGTTGATCCTGAAATTAAACAGAGCTGGCCTGTTCCAAGCGTCAACTGGATGATAACATACATACAAGACTGCAAGTGAAACATATTAGTGAGTCTTCATTGTTTGTTAATTTATTTTTATTTTTAAAGTTGTGTTTTTTTAAATTATATTTTCTCAAACAATTGAAAAAAAACCAGTTTATTTTCCTCCTGGGCAACACTAGGTATTTCAGCTAGTAAATAAATAAATTATCCACAACAAAAGCTGGTGCTCTTCAGTGGAGGTTAAAACCAGCAAAAACATAAATTGAATAAAATCCTAACCTAAAACTAAGCAAACCTCCGGTTTCCTTTTCTTTACTTCCTGTCAGCCAAGCGCGTCTTTCATCTTCCATCTCTCCTGCTCACCCATTGGGTCTTGAAGCTGGCCAGAAATACTGACAGCTGCAGTCCTCCTCACCAGATCTCTCCCTGACTGCCTCCTTTGGCGTCTTCTGGTATGCTGTGAGCCAAACCTTTATCTTCCTCATGTCATCCTCAGTGTCTACAGGGTTAAGTGGATGGCTACCTGCTCAAAGTGCTCAGCAAGGGACAATCCACCCCTTGTAACACCGTTCCTCTCACTCATTCAAAGGCCACTGACTGCTCTGCTTTCACTCCACTGCTGTGGCTCCCGATTCTGACTTTGCTTTGTTTAGTGTTCTTCTTTTCTAATCCTCCCCGTTGTACTGCTCAGGCTTCTTTTTATATACATGTGGATGCAGCCTCCTAATTATCATCTGTGCAGTGTTAATGTGGGACAGGTAACCTAATTAAACAATCAGCTTGCATACACACCAAACGTGCCACATCTAGCCAGCTCCTCTGCCACGTATAGAGCCAGAAGTCACACTGATTTTCAAAAAGATGCACTGCCACAGACTGTTATCTCATACCAGTCGGTTATTGGCAAAATGTAAACACCTGAAATTGTTTTTTTATTTGTGATCCATATACAGATCCATAAGGTGTTTTAAATAAAGGTTTTGTTGAGCAGTGTTGAAATGCATTTCAACAGCAGCAGCTCTTCACAACTGACATCAGACCAAATAAGCACCATGGAATTTTGTTTCAATGTGTGGCACTGGACGAGTTTCTGTTCACGTCGAGCTCAGTTAAAATTACTACTAACTGCTTTTGCAAGGAACAGATTGAAATTCTGCAAGGGATCATGTTATACATGATACATCTGCCTTTCGCCCTGGAGATCAGTGAACAGCCACTTTGAAAATTGTGAAAAATACTTTTTAAACTACACAAATTCAAAAGTGACATCAGTGTTTGCCTTTTATAAAAAAAAAATAAAAGTAAATAATAATATATATAAAATCATAAAATAATTTTAAAAAATCATAAAATAAATCATAATAATAATTATCATCATCATGCTTTACTATTCTTAGAAGTATAACTTATACTTCTGTCACCATTATAACCTGACAAGTTACCATTTCTTATTGCTTTGATAGCCTGTTTTCAGCTCTCATGCTGCCGCAAATGCTGTCCAGCCGCAACTCTCTAAGCCAAGATGAAAAATTAAATGCAGAGAAAACCCATAGAGTGCAATTCACTGGAGATGTGTAAATTTAGGTGGATGTGTGATTGGCGGTGGTTGAGTTCTCTCAGGGATAGCAGTAAAGGGGTTGAAGAGGGCAGGATCTGTCAGTCTAAAGGTTGCAACATTTCTTTAAACAAACAGAACAAATGTTTTTTTCATAGATCTTGGTGTCATATTCAGTTTAAAATTGGGAAAGGATTATAGAGAGAAGGCTTAGGGAAAAGACAGCCATAGAGGAGGAGCAGTTTGGTTTTAGGGAGAGGAACAACTGATGCAGTCTTTGCATGGAGGCAGCTGATAGAGAAGCATCAAGAAAACCAGAAAGGTTTGCATATGGTGTTTATTGATTTGGAGAAGGCTTGTGATAGAGTGCCACATCGAGACATCTGGAGGTGTATGAGAGAGAAAGGAGTACCAGAGAAGTATGTGAGGATTGCCCAGGATATGTATGAGGGAGTGAGGACTCAGGTTAAAAGCAGTGTTGGGATAGCACACAAGATTCCAGATTGAGTAGGTCTGTACCAGGGATCTTCTTTAAGTCCTGACCTCTTTGATCTGGTCATGGATGTGTTGAGTCATGAGGTAAAAGAGCAATCCCCCTGGTGCAGTCTTTGACATTGATGACAAACCAAAATAAATAACAAACCAAATCCAAATTGGACTGGACTGCCAATACTGATGCTCTGTGCAAGAGAGGACGGAGCTGGTTATACTTCCTTAGAAGGCTGGCATCCTTCAACATCTGCAATAAGATGCTGCAGATGTTCTATCAGATGGTTGTGGCGAGCGCCCTCTTCTACGCAGTGATGTGCTGGGGAGGCAGCATAAAGAAGAGGGACGCCTCACGCCTGGACAAACTGGTGAGGAAGTCAGGCTCTATTGTAGGCACAGAGCTGGACAGTTTGACATCCGTGGCAGAGCGATGGGCACTGAGCAGGCTCCAGTCAATCATGGAAAATCCACTGCATCCACTGAACAGTATCATCTCCACACAGAGGAGCAGCTGCAGCGACAGACTGTTGTCAATGTCCTGCTCCACTGACAGACTGAGGAGATCGTTCCTCCCCCACACTATGCGACTCTTCAGTTCCACCCAGGGGTGTAAATATTAACATTATACAAAGTTATTGTCTGTTTTTTACCTGCATTATTATCACTCTTTAATTTAATATAGGTTTTTTATCAATATGCTGCTGCTGGAGTATGTGAATTTTCCCTAGGGATTAATAAAGTATAATCTATCTATCTATCTATCTATCTATCTATCTATCTATCTATCTATCTATCTATCTATCTATCTATCTATCTATCTATCATTGTGTTCTCTAGCACCAGAAAACAGGATGGGCTTTGGAAGACAGAGGATTGAAGATAAATAGGAAGAAGTCAAAATATATGAGGTTTAATGATGATTAGGATTCAGAAGTTAGCCTGCACGAGGAGCTTTTGAAAAGAGTGGTGTCACAAACTCCACAAAGAGACATAGCAAGGTTTGGGGAAGCCACCCATATATTTGGTTTCCTGGCTGCAAATTTGCAAATAAATGACAGCACTGATGTCCACAAAATGGAGTCCAAAAGAAAACTGGGGGAATAGGGGAAAGGTGGAGGCTTTTAAAGGGGAAGACAGGAAATTAGATCAAAGGGGTCAGGCTCATGAAGGTCTTCAGCCATAGGCACGAGCCTGAACATGACATCAAAGGGGCCGGAGCCAGCAAGATCTTCCTTCATAGGCTCGGACCCGGAAGTGACGTCAACAGGGCCAGGTGGAATCTCCTGTGAATGTTCTGCAGGATAGCGAGAAAAAGAATCAGTGCATTCTGCCACATCCCGGTCTGATTCGGAATTGCCCTTACTCAAGCCCTTTAGTTGCCTCCCATGCGCACATGTGTGACAATGGATACACTGAAATATCTATGATCAGTGGTAGCCCAAGATGGAAATCCCATAGACTGCAGTGTAGTTGGAACAATTTGAAGAAGGTATCAGGAGTATTGTGTTATTGAAGAATTAAGGCAAAGGTTAAAGATAAGGTTTTTAATGCAGTGGTAGGACCGGCAATGATGTATGGAGCTGATTCATGGGCAGTAAAGGGAGCACAAGAGAAGAAGTCACCTGTGGTAGAAATGAGAATGTTAAGATGGATGTGTGGAGATACCAAAAAGGACAGAATAAGAAATGAGACAATCAAAGGTACAAGAAAAATGGAAGAGATATCTAAGAAAGTACAGGAAAGTAATTTGAAGTAGTATTGACATGTGATGAGGAGAAACAATGAATATCTGGGCACAAAAGTGATGGGAATGGAAGTACAGTTGGAAGAGAAAGAGAGGGAGGCTAAAGTGAAGGTACTGTAGATGGATAAAGTAAAAAGAAGGAAAAGGGTCTGACTGCTAAATGAGGTGGGGAACCAAGTTATATGGAGAAGGCTGTTTTTTTTACTACAAATTTGGTTTGTGCATTGGAATTTGTATTTTGGGTCTGTTTTTCTTTTGACACACACAACCATACTTATTATGTAACAACAATTTTCTCTTATCTTCTGGTCTAGGTGTTTGTGTTTCATTTTCACAATCTACATTTTCCCCCAGCACAAAAAGAGCAATGCCTCACTGAACCTGAACAAGTTGATTAACCTACCAGTGCCCAGACTGTAAAATGTATTTGTCAAAACTAGCACGTACTGGAAAAAAGAAATGAAAAACTTGTCTAAAATATGTTTTTCTTTCTATTCCCCTTTCCATTTTTAGTGATGCAGAATATAGAAAACAGCATGTGGTGCAAAAAGCTGTAACAGGCATTTTCACTTGCCTGAAAATTGGTGACTAAAATGACAGCGCTATGTTGAGCTTGCAAGAGCTTACTTATTCTGGAGGGCCAGTATGGTCACCTGCTAACTTTCAGTTACCTCTAAATGAGCTATGAAGCACCAGGGTACTGAAAGAGGAACAGACCTAAAAAAAAAAGAACAAGAGTTCAAAATAACAAAAAAGAACAAATCTTTATAAAAAATAAAAGCTCTTCTAAATATAAAAAAAATTAAAGAGGCTATAAATGTGAAAAAGAAAAGAGTAGGACTGAAAAGCTGAGTATGCTTCTAGATCTGCTTTGATAGTGTCACAAAATGGCTACCAACACCACATAACACCATAAATCCTTACACTGTCTCCCGGTTAAGTTTAGGGCAGATTTCAAAATCCTTCTTTTAACATATAAAGCATTAAATGGCCGAGGTCCGGCTTACTTATCTGAACTTATCATGACTTACAAACCAGAGCACACATTAAGATCTCAAGATGACGGTCTGCTTATGATTCCAAGGATTAATAAAATAACAGTGGGAGGTCAAGCTTTTAGTTATGAGGCCCCTAAACTGTGGAGTGGTCTGCCTGCTACTATAAGAGATGCCCCTTCGGTCTCAGGTTTTAAATTCCGGCTGAAGACTCACTACTTCAGTTTAGCATATCCTGACTAGAGCTGCTTATTAACTGTACAGACTGCATCTCTGTTGTTAGTCATTAGCACTTAAACATAAGTAACATGATAGTTAGAATTGGATACTAACCCTCACTTATTCTGTTTTTCTTCTCGGTACTCAAATGTGGCACTTGGTGCCACGGCCCACCTGCCAAGTTGTTTTGCCTGTCTAAGGTAAAGTCATCCCTGATGGAGGATCGCAGGAATCGTGAGAAAGATGGGTCCTTTCATCGGATTGGCTGGCCCAACACTGTTTCAGCCATAGAGTGGCCAAATGGGGGAGGCAGCTTGATGGATGAGGTCTCCAGGAGTCTAAAATTATCCAAATTTTATTATGTGATATCATCTACTGTTAAATTCTGCTCCGTACTTCTAAAAAATTTTTATTTTTTATTTTTTATTGAGGATTTGTTCTGTGTATTGTATTATACTGACCCCCTTCTTTTTGACACCCACTGCACGCCCAACCTCTCTTTGAACTGCCTTTCCCAAGGTTTCTCCCACTTTTCCCTACAAGGTTTTTTTTGGGAGTTTTTCTTTGTCGTCTTAGAGAGTCGAGGCTGGGGGGCTGTCAAGAGGCAAGGCCTGTTAAAGCCCATTGTGGCACTTCCTGTGATTTTGGGCTATACAAAAATAAACTGTATTGTATTGTATTGTATAACCTAATATATACATGCCCAGTCAGGGCACCTGGAGGATAGAACAACCGGGAGACGAACAGCACCTCCCCGGGAACAAGAGAAGGCAGCCACCCTGCTGAGTGTTGGGGCCATGGGAACAGAGCTTGGAAGCTCAACTTTGTGGGGTTCTGTGGCCACCGTCAGGGGGCACCTGGATAGTTCAGAAGCCATGGTATGCAGCACTTCCGCCATACCATGAAGTGCTGTCGGACCAGGAAGCAGGTACACCCAGAGTGAGGCGGAAGTGCTGCAAGAAGGTCATCAGGGAGCACCTGGAGCACATCCAGGTGCATTGTAAAAGGGGCTGCCTTACTCCATTCAAGGAGCAGGAGTTAGGTTGAAGAGGACATAGCATGCGAGGAGAAGAATAAAGGCGGCAAAAGACCGGAGAAGACTTAAGAGGCAAAGTAAAAAGGACTGAGCCTTTTGGATAATTTGTGCCCTGTGTGCTTTGAAGAAGAAAATAATAAATAGGGTGTGTATTTGAACATTGTGTGTCCATGCTGTCCGACTGTAGCCGGGCTTCTTTTACAATATATATATTGTGGCACGTGGCTGGGGGTGGTACCCAGCTGGGACGCCCAGGAGGACCGGAGGAGGGCTTGCGCCTCCTCCAGACCATGAGGGGGCGACCGCCCTGGTTGCTTTGGGGGCCACAGGTGCAGAGCTTTGAAGCTTAACCCTGTAGGGGCCCGTGGTCACCGCCAGGGGGCGCCCAGATGCCTTGGCAGCCCTGGACCTCAGCACTTTTGCCGCACCAGGAAGTGCTGGGGGGAAGAGGAGCAGGGACACCCGGAGTGCTTCCGGGGATACAGCCGGCACTTCCGCCACACTGGGGTGTGTCGGTGAAAGATTGCCGGAGCACACCTGGAGCACATCCGGGGGATAATAAAAGGGGCCGCCTCCCTTCATCGAGGGCTGGAGTCGGGTGAGGAGAAGGACTGAGCTTGGTGGAGAGGAATGGAGGCGGCCTGAAGAGAAGAAAGGTAGAGAGTGTGAGAGGCCTGGACTTTTGGGAAATCATGGGGGTTTGTTGTGTGTGCACTTATTGACATTTGTAAATAGACTGTAAATAAATGTGTGGTGGTGAATTTACCATGTCTACCTGTCTGTGTCCGGGGCCCGTTCCACAACATATATTTGATTATTATATGACATGAATCAAAGTGAATTTTGTTATTATTTTTTTGTTAATTGATCAATAGAAAAAGACTCTTTAGTGTCAAATTAAAAACAGATCTCTGCAACGCAGTCCAAATGAATTACAAATATAAAACCCCAAAAAATTCATTGTCTATGTACAGTATACACACCCTTGAAGTCAGTATTTAGTAGATGCACCCTTGGCAGCCAGGACAACTTTGAGTCGATGTACACAGGTCTCTGGTAGCTTTGCATATCTCTATTCCTCTTTGTGAAACGGCTCAGACTCGGCCACTCCAGTACATTATCGTCGTTGTTTTTAAGTCATTCCTTTGTAGTTTTGCATTTAATCTTGATGGTACAGTATTGTCTTGCTGTTAAACAGGGTTCAGGTTCATTGCAGACTGCATCATTTTTTCCTCCAGGCTTTCACTGTATTTTGCTACACTCATTTTACCCTCACAAGCTTTCCAGGCCTGCTGCATAGAAGCATCCCAACAGCATGATGCTAGTACCACCATAGAGCATGGTGAAGATGGTGTGTTTGTGACATTGTGCAGTGTTCAAACATGGCCATAAAGCTCTGATTTGGTGTCATCAGACTATAGAACCTTCTTTTTTTGTAATTAAGTTTATTAAAAGCTTATAACACTCCATACAATCAAGTCAAACTTAACAAAACTAAAATTAAATCAACCCCCACCCATGAGAAAGAGAGGAAGGACAGCAACCAGAGCAAAACTGTTAAGAGTAGTATAGAGAGAAAGGAGTCTTTTCTTCCAATATAATTGCTTATTCTAAAATGCTATTAATTAGATCCTGGCAAGTTTTAAAAAAAAGTTTTGAACAGATCCTCTAAGTGAGAATTTGATTTTTTCCAATTTCAGATGGTATATAACATCAGTTACCCACTGACTTAAAAGAGGTGGGCTAGGATTCTTCCAGTTGAGCAAGATAAGTCTACTGTACATGCTAATAGTGAAGTAAATGCAATTACAGTTTGCTTGTCCGTCTCCACTTGAAGCTCATCTGGAAGTCCACCAAACACAGCTGTTAATGGGTTAGGAGGGATTGTGACACCAAGGCTGTCTGATAGGCGTTTAAAAATTTTCATGCAGAATGATGTTAATTTGTTGCAGGCCCAAAACATGTGGCACAGTGAAGCTTCTTCTGACTAACTTCAACATGCCTTCTGTTAAGATATCACGTATGTTTTTTCTAACAGTGCCTTTCTTGTTGCCACTCTCCCATAAAGCACCCAGGCAACAGTTGTTGTCTCTTGAGCTACTGTAGCTTGTAACTAACTCACAGTTAACATGGGGATCGCGGTGGCGAGTTGTGCCACTGGTTTTAATTGTCTTTTTTTTTAAACAGCAGCAGCTTTCTGCTCCAAATCAGTACGAAAATGTGAGGAGCCAGCGGCAGTAAAAGAGGCCCATGATCTTGCAAGAGGGGGAATAAAAAAGTAAGTTAAAGAAAGTTGAGAGAAAGCCCAAGGAAACAGAGAAGGATGAAGGAGCTGATGACTAAGAGAGCTCACTGTGTTGGTCCAGTAATTGTTTACTTTGTTGATGTGATAGCCAGAATGGAGCCATTAGCAAGGGAATGGAAGGAGCTGTTAGAGGGAGAGAGGGGGCTAGACTCTGGAGGAGGCAAATACTGGCAACAGGAAGCTAAGATGGCTTCAGAACTCCGGAGCGCTGATGGAGGCAAGCGTGGGGACATTGGATTGCTGGCTGATGCGAGTGTCGATGACCGAGTGTGAAACAGAGGCTAGGGGGCTTAGTGGAAGCAAAAGCCTGAGTGGCTTAAAACAAGAAGTACTCCAAACTTAAGTTTGCATTTTTTTAAAGGACCAAATTCCACTGTGTTTTTAACCTTTGGCATTTTAATGGATTTATTTATTACTGTACTTTTTTCTTCTAGAAACAAGCTGACAGAGATGGGAGTAGATTCAAACCTAGTGGCATGGATCGTGAACTATCTTACAGACAGACCTCAGTATGTGAGTCTCGGGAACTGCAGGTCTGACATTGTGGTCAGCAACACAGGAGCGCCACAGGGGACTGTACTTTCTCCGGTCCTGTTCAGCCTATATACATCTGACTTCCAATACAACTCGGAGTCCTGCCACGTGCAAAAGTTCACTGACGACACTGCTATCGTGGGCTGCATCAGGAGTGGGCAGGAGGAGGAGTATAGGAACCTAATCAAGGACTTTGTTAAATGGTGCGACTCAAACCACCTACACCTGAACACCAGCAAAACCAAGGAGCTGGTGGTGGATTTTAGGAGGCCCAGGCCCCTCATGGACCCCGTGATCATCAGAGGTGACTGTGTGCAGAGGGTACAGACCTATAAATACCTGGGAGTGCAGCTGGATGATAAACTGGACTGGACTGCCAATACTGATGCTCTGTGCAAGAGAGGACAGAGCCGACTATACTTCCTTAGGAGGCTGGCATCCTTCAACATCTGCAATAAGATGCTGCAGATGTTCTATCAGACAGTTGTGGCGAGCGCCCTCTTCTACGAGGTGGTGTGCTGGGGAGGCAGCATAAAGAAAAGGGACACCTCACGCCTGGACAAACTGGTGAGGAAGGCAGGCTCTATTGTAGGCATGGAGCTGGACACTTTGACATCTGTAGCAGAGTGACGGGTGCTGAGCAGACTCCTGTCAATCATGGAGAATCCACTGCATCCACTAAACAGTATCTTCTCCAGACAGAGGAGCAGCTTCAGTGAGGGACTGCTGTCACTGTCCTGCTCCACTGACAGACTGAGGAGATCGTTCCCCCCCCCCCACACTATGCAACTCTTCAATTCCACTCGGGGGGGGGGTAAACGTTAATATTATACAAAGTTATTGTCTGTTATACCTGCTTTTTTATCACTCTTTAATTTAATATTGTTTTTTATCAGTATGCTGCTGCTGGAGTATGTGAATTTCCCCTTGGGATTAATAAAGTATCTATCTATCTATCTATCTATCTATCTATCTATCTATCTATCTATCTATCTATCTATCTATCTATCTATCTATCTATCTATCTATCTATCTATCTATCTATCTATCTATCTATCTATTCAGTCACTTGGATGAGTAGTGTAACGTATCTCCCTGGAAAAGAATTATGTCTAGATGAACTGAATCAACTTTCTAGATTTTCCTTACCTGGATTATTGAGCATGCATTGAGACATACTGCACGATTTGCACCAGACATTTTTCTAAAGTACTATAATCAAGCACACTTCAGTAACAAGAAGTGACGCGTGTCTCGCTCAGCTGGTGCTGGCCTAACCTTGCTTGGTTCATGAACTACAAATGATGTCCAAGGACCAAGACAATGCAAGACTGCACGATCACTCAGTTTCTGTGGACAGCCTGCTCTGGTCAGTTTTCCAGTATTGTGCCATACTCTTTCCATGTCTTAATGACTGAGTTAACTGCACTCCAAAAGATATTTAGTAATTTGAATATTTTCTTGTCTCCATTCCCTGACTTGTGCTTTTTAATCTCTTTTTCCATGAGTTACTTGTGGTGTACTTTTGTCTTCCTTGTGTAAGTAACGCCACCATACTGACTCACCACAAGTTGGCCCTTCCACATTCAGGTGCATTTATGCTGCACTAGACAGGTGGTCTCCATTGAGGTAATTAAGGGGTTCTAAAACAAACTTGCTGCACCAGCGATGGTTTAAGGCTATCATATTAAAGGAGATAAATACCTAAGTTATATCTTATTTTGTGTTTTCAATTTAATTTATTTTGACCACGTTGCAGAGCTGTTTTCTCTTTGACATTAAAGAATCTTTTTCTGTTGATCAGTATCCAGATACCCAAATTAAATCTATTGGGATTCAATGGTGTATAACAATTAAATGTGAAAATGTCTATAGACACTGCATCATTAGGATTAAAAAAAAAAACATATAATAAATAATGAACAAACATTTCTGCTAATTAACCTAACCACATGTAAAATATTGCGCAGGTACTAAATAATTTTTTTCTTTTCCATTTAAAGGTACTATAATTTCAAACAGTATAACTTCAATGGACAACCTGTAATTTTAACGACATCTTAAAAAGCAGTATATGTAAAAAAAAGAAAGTGGCACCTTTTTATTTTACCTTTTTTGGAGTTTTTAAAAGGCCTTAAATTACTATAATACACTTTAATTACATCATATTATACTATATTTCTCTTTACTTTAGGTATTCATCTTTGACAGTAATCATTCCTCTTTCCTTCTTCCTCCCACATCCAACAGTCATCCACGTTGACTGTCATCTCTAAATGATTTTAAATATGTCTTAGTGTGGTTAAGACTGAGCACTTGAAACCCACACAGGGCCTTGTGCCTAATTGAGCCTCAGAGATTCTATCTATCTATCTATCTATCTATCTATCTATCTATCTATCTATCTATCTATCTATCTATCTATCTATCTATCTATCTATCTGTCTTTTATATAGTGCCTTTCATATCTATCTATCTATCTATCTATCTATCTATCTATCTATCTATCTATCTATCTATCTTTTATATAGCGCCTTTCATATCTATCTATCTTTTATATAGCGCCTTTCATATCTATCTATCTATCTATCTATCTATCTATCTATCTATCTATCTATCTATCTATCTATCTATCTATCTATCTATCTATCTGTCTTTTATATAGTGCCTTTCATATCTATCTATCTATCTATCTATCTATCTATCTATCTATCTATCTAAGGAAGCTAACACATTAAATGCATGGATTTATAAAAGCAGGCTGTACAAAAAGGCTGTCAATGCTGCCTCTCATCTCTAAATTTCTCAGTCCTGGTTCTGGCCTTTTCACTGTCTGTACTGACTTTGAGCATTCTCACACCACTTTATATTATTTTCTCCAGCTCTGTAGATTTTCTTTTATATCTCAAAGAGTGAATGAGAGTGTGCACTTATGAAACTATCCAGCTGCCAACTGGCTCTCCATCTGGAAGGTTCCACCTTTATATCTGCTTATTCCAATACACGATTTCAGCCCATAACAGTGAAATAAATTTGTTCAGGAATGGATAGATATGCAAAATTAGTAATTTGTACCTGAAAAACAAAGTCAAATGTAAATGCATTTATTGAAAAATAGGTATGGATAGAATTAGTTTCAATTTCAAGTCATATATAGCACAGCTGCTCTATGCTGATAGATCATTTAAATTTTCATTTTTTTAAAAATACTGATGCCTGACTTTCGAATGATAAGCCAAAACTATGTACTTCAGAAACCACATTTTCTCTTAAAGTCTTTTTCTGGATATCACTTCTGTGTTCCATTCAAGTGAGACTCAAGTAAATATATGTTTATATGTTTGCTATGTGAACCTCTTTGTCAGCTTTCTGGGAAACTGCAATGCATTACGTTTGAAAGAATAATGTGAAATGCATTGCCTATCTAAACAAATTCTCTTGGCTCTATCCATTTTCAGTTTGCAATATGCTCATGACAAATGACATTATTCTGATATTTCTGCCTTCCTGGCTATAAAATGCAATGTTGTTATTTATCAGGCAGTTGTGAGTGGGAGGATGCATGCCTCCATAGCAAACTCAATATGTTGATGTTTGAGAATGAGTGAGAGGGAAAGCACGATCAGCACAAGACCAATTAGACACAGAAGAAGAGAAGGGGGCTTAATTTAAAATACCTGTATTTTCGTTTTCTTTAAAACAGCTTGATTTTTAAATGATGTCCACTTGTCAAACACATAACATAAATCCTTTATGCCTCGGTGTGCAGCTTATTTGATGAAACATGTTTTCTGTGCCTCATGCTTATTAAACAATTGCTTTGCAGAATGCTATTGTGGCTTCTCTTTTTCTGTGCAAATTAAGTAAGCATTCTCTACCTTTCATTTTCTCTTTTGATCTGCAATGTGTTTGTTCGTACTAAACAAATATTCATGCTTTGCTGTTCTTTCATGTCTTGATTTCACCTGTAGAACATGCATACAACTGAAGCCACAAGCTTACCTACAAATCCAAAGAGTTAAAGGTCACTGATAGTTATTGTGGATGAAAAGAGTAAGGTGTAGATCAATCAAACTCCGGTCCACAGTTAAAATGATAAAATAATTAAAAGCCAAGGCATGAAATGAATATTTTAAGTTATAAAATATTTTTTCCATTTTATCTTATTATATCTTGGTACCTAAATGTACTGCATCTTGTGCAGTATAATTGGGCTACTATTTGCACCGGTGCCTCACAGGTCTGGGATTTGCATTCAGTTCATGGCAGAAGACTACTGAAGTCTTAAAATAATTTATTCATTTATATATACTTCTACTAGGCCTGTGATTTAATTTCAAAGAGTCACAAATAATACATCTCAATTTTTCTATGGATATTCAGGGATTTAAGCCTAAACTCATTAAATGATTCTTTGTACTTTCTGAAAAGTGTGTTTGATCAAAATAAAAAAATGTCCTCTTAAAAGTAAATGTCAGTAGCTGAGAGATTTTATAACAAGATACTAATAAAATAAAAAAAACACTCCACCCAAAAATATTTTTTGATTTGATTAGATAAACTTTATTAATCCATCCATCCATCCATTTTCCAACCCGCTGAATCCGAACACAGGGTCACGGGGGTCTGCTGGAGCCAATCCCAGCCAACACAGGGCACAAGGCAGGATCCAATCCCGGGCAGGGTGCCAACCCACCGCAGGACAACTTTATTAATCCCATGGGGAAATTCAGATGCATACATCACCAGATAAATTAAAAACAAGGATATGGACTCACAGGACAGATAATACAGCCAACCAATCGATAAACAAATAAATAGATAAATGTACAGTATATCATACAGATATTTCACAATGAACTTAATAAGTACATCAGGTAGAAGCATCGAATTGCCTAAAAGCAATAGGCAGAAAAGACCACCAGAGGTGCTTCTTAGCACACCGTAGTGGAATGAGCCTGTGGCTAAAATTCTCCAAGAGAGCGCCTCCTTGATGGGATGGAGGGAATTTTTTATGATGGCATCCAATTTTACTATCATCCTTTTTTCCACAACAGCTTCCTGTGTGTTCACGGTTCTCCCTGTGATGGAGCAGGCTTTATAGATACGTTTGTTCAGCCATTGTGCATCTTTAGAGCTCAGGTTGCTCCCCACTGGCTACTATAGACTTGTCGAACATTTCCAGCAGCTTTCTGCACACTCCAAATGACCTGAGTCTCCTTAGCAAGTCCAGTCTGCTCTGGCCCTTCATGTACACGCCACTGTGTTGTTAGACCAGTCCAGTTTGTTATTTATGTGAACCTCTAGGTAATTGTGCCACCATCTTCTTTTCCACAATCGCTTCAAGTATGTCCAGGGTTTGTGTTTTGATGGAGCAGATTTTCCTGAGAATTACATGTTACTTACCCCATGTAGTTTGGAAGAAAAAATGTAAAAGTAGTGTCGTGTTTTTGTGGAAGAAGGACATAATAAAGATGGGGGCCAATAGTGTTTGACGTTGGATAACAGCAATGTCAAAAACAGGCATAGGAAAAAGAGAAAAAATTTTGCATAATTTGTGTTGCATAATCCACATGTCCCTTATCCATTGGTATGCTCAAAACCTGCAAAATGCATGTTTTGTTTTTTGCTAAAATATTGTTAATACATCTGGAAACCTTAGTGAAAAAAATAAACAGTAAAGGTGCACTCCAATAATACAGTGCTTTTGAGTCAAAAGTCCACCTGTCTCTCTCATTCATTGGTTAAGAATCCTGACCAAGAATTTTTTTTTTTCTCAAAAATTCAAAGAGAGATCCCCTTCCAGGTAGGCTGGGTGCAAAAAAATGGGGTAAATACAACACACAAAGCAGAACACAATTAATCCTCTTCACAGAGTTAGATGGTCAATCTATTATGGCCACCCCAGAAATACAATTCAAGAGTACAGACTACTTTTGTTCTTGCACAGTGCTCCTCACCAAGTGCAGGCAGAGAGCGTTGTGACAACTTTCAACTTTCAAGGCAAAATGCAAGAATAGATTATACCACTAACTAAATACAGAACTATTACATACAGGGTGGCCCACAAAAAAGTGTCCCGCCTCCACCGAGACGACTGCATTACGTGGTGAAGAGAAAAACAATCAAATTTAGTAGTCACAGTTACAGAAGATGCTGAAAGTGATCTCCTTGAGCGTCAATAAATCTCTGTGCCCGTTTCGGCATGTTCAGGTACTCTTTGCACTCTTGGTGGAGGCAGGCCATTTTTTCCTTGGCCACCCTGTATAAGTATACAGAATACCTCATAAATCAAACATACCAATTAACATAAATGAAAAACAACAATATCTACCCATCAGTTAATTGTAGAACCACCAGATTGTAGAAAAGGAGTCGGAAGCCAAACACAGTCAGAGTCCTGAAGACCTCAGCCAACTAGCCGCCTCGCCTGTATTGACCATTCCATAGCTGAGTCAGTGTTGGGCTGGCCAATCTAGTGAGAAAATTCTTCTGTCCCATGATTCAAGGGCTCTTTTATCTGTGATGACTTCTCCATAGGCAGGAACTAGCCTGAGTGCATGGCCGGTGAGATACATCCGCCAGACAGTGACAATGTCTGATATCTGGTGAGTCGCTCCAATGGATTTCTTTGTTTGTGGCAAATTAAGTCAGTTATCTCCAAAAAATTAATAAAATACAAGAAATTAGAAATATCTTTCCTAGTGCTTAATCAATAGGGATGGAGATTGACTTAAAACATGTTAAAAATTGATATTTCATGCCATTTCTATGTACTGTATTGTCTACACCATTAAATTAAAAATAAAAAAATCACCACACTCTAATAGACCTGGTTCAAAAAACAGTTAAATTGGTAAATAGAAATACAAAATCAAACAAAAAGAAAACTTTGGGGAATACATATATAATTAGATCTGAATAAGGACACAAAATAATCGATATATCTTAATTTCAATGTAATCCATCTAAAAATATTAAAAAGGAAATTAATTACTAGCCATTACTGAATGAAATTCTGAAAAAGAAAGCAAAATTATATCTCAATACAAATTTGTTTGTTAAATAGATGTTTTTAAAAATGTGAAATGCATTGCTAATATAATTCTTTTACAATAAACATATTACTTTTATTAGACCTACAAAGGCACCTTCTGTGTCCTGACCTGAAGGTTTGATGTGTGAGAATAAGAGAATGCCATATGTTTCAAGAAACCCAGATGGTTGGTTCTTTTTCTAATTCACAGCTAAATTAAATCAATCACAACTCTATGTGTGGTGTTAAGCACTTGCATTCAATGGATTATAAATTTAAGAAATGCAATCTCTAAAAGATGCTCAGGGATTGGACAACTCTGTTTTGAACCTTACCGCTTGCAGACTTTATCCTTTACCTGAACGGGCAGACATAAAATAAAAATCCAGCCTATTATATTTGTATGTAAACTTATTCTTGAATAGTCTGCATGTTATACTGTATATATTATTAGCCATTAATTTAATTTGCTAAGAATATTCAGATGCTAACGAAAGAGCCCTGTTTAAGGTTCATGTTCACATCCTATTAAAATGTCCATATTTTTGAACCATGCCTTTCACGACTCAGGGTCAAGGAAGGCTGCATTTATAATAATGTCTTTTGTTGAAACGAATTGATTTATTCTAACCATCATTTGGTTAATGACGAGAAGCTTGTCTCTGCCATTGAAATATGCAGTGCATGTATTCACCTCCTTGGACAATGTCACGTTTTGTTATAGAACATGTTGAATAACACTGGATTTGCTTTTTTTTTTTGACAATGATCAACAGAAAAAGATTCTTTGAAAACAAAAAATGATGATTTGTGGCAAACAAAAAGCAAAACAGAAAATAATTGGTTACGTAAGTATTATTATGACACTACTAAATCATCACTGGTGCAGCAAATTGGTAATAGAAGTAACAGAATTAATTCAATGGAGGTCACTGTGTAAAGTGGTCCATGGTGTAGTGCACTGTGTGCAGTATAAAATGGGCCACCTCACTCCATTCAGGGAGTTGGGAGGTGGAGGACAGAGCTTGTGTGGAGGAGTGAAGGAAGAAACAGAGAAGGAAGAAAGAGAAAGATTAGAGAAAAAGAGACTGAGTAATAATTGTGGGCATTTGGTGCTGTGTAAAGGAAAGAAAAGCAAATAAATTGTGTGTGCTTGGGACTTGTGTGTCATTGTGCCTATCTGTGTCGGGGTGAACTTCCACTCTCTCTCTCTCTCTCTCTCTCTCTCTCTCTCTCTCTCTCTCTCTCTCTCTCTATATATATATATATATATATATATATATATATATATACAGTAATCCCTCGCTATATCGCGCTTCGCCTTTCGCGGCTTCACTCCATCGCGGATTTTATATGTAAGCATATTTAAATATATATCGCAGATTTTTTGCTGGTTCGCGGATTTCTGCGGACAATGGGTCTTTTAATTTCTGGTACATGCTTCCTCAGTTGGTTTGCCCAGTTGATTTCATATAAGGGACGCTATTGGCAGATGGCTGAGAAGCTACCCAGCTTACTTTTCTCTCTCTCTTGCGCTGACTTTCTCTGATCCTGACATAGGGGGATTGAGCAGGGGGGCTGTTTGCACACCTAGACGATACGAATGCTCGTCTAAAAATGCTGAAAGATTATCTTCACGGTTGCTACCTTCTGTGCAGCTGCTTCCTGAAGCGACATGCTGCACGGTGCTTCGCATACTTAAAAGCTCGAAGGGCACGTATTGATTTTCGATTGTTTGTTTTTCTCTGTCTCTAACTCTCTCTCTCTCTCTCTGCTCCTGACGGAGGGGATGTGAGCTGCCGCCTTCAACAGCTTTGTGCCGCGGTGCTTCGCATACTTAAAAGCCAAACAGCCCTATTGATTTGTTTGCTTTTCTCTATCTCTCTGACATCTGCTCCTGACAAGCACTCCTTTGAAGAGGAAGATATGTTTGCATTCTTTTAATTGTGAGACGGAACTGTCATCTCTGTCTTGTCATGGAGCACAATTTAAACTTTTGAAAAAGAGACAAATGTTTGTTTGCAGTGTTTGAATAACGTTCCTGTCTCTCTACAACCTCCTGTGTTTCTGTGCAAATCTGTGACCCAAGCATGACAATATAAAAATAACCATATAAACATATGGTTTCTACTTCGCGGATTTTCTTATTTCGCGGGTGGCTCTGGAACGCAACCCCCTCGATGGAGGAGGGATTACTGTATATATAATTTAATTAAAAACAAATTGTTTTAATAATTTTTACTTACTGAAACTTTAGTCTCCTTCAAAGTACTCTCCATGTGAATGAATGCACTTGTTCCAACGGTTTTCCCACTGGTGGAAACATTTTTGGAATTCCTGAAGAAAAATGTTATCAAATGCCTGTAGCGATTTTTCTTTGACTTCCTCCACAGTACAAAAATGCTTTCCTTTGAGTTATTTTTTCATATGTGGGAACAAGAAAAAGTCACACAGAGCAAGATCAAGTGACATTTCCCCTCATTTGAAAGGCAAAAACCACTAGTAGACCTGTGTTTTACTTAAAGTTGTCTCTTTAACAACAGTTTCAAGAATCACTACAGTTTCAGCAGCTGTTTTCCCTAAAAGAAAACAAAATTTAACGTAGACTCACTGTTCACCCATCACATAGAAAGTTTTCCTGTCTGTTCTCGAGAATTGGAGATCAAGCGAATGCTGGAGCTAGGTATGATAGAGGAGAGTCATAGTTCAGTCCTATAGTCTTGGTCTCTAAGTCTGACAGAAGTTGGAGGCTTTGCAATGACTTCAGACGTCTTAATCAAAATTCCCAGTTTGATGCCTACCCAATGCTGCAAGTGGACGACCTCCTCGAACGACTAGGACAGGCTGAATTTGTGACCACATTGTGACCACTCTTAACATGATGAAGGGGTACTGGCAAGTTCCTTTAATGGACTCCGTGAAGGCTAAGACTGTGTTTAGCACCCCTAGCGGTCACTACCAGTATTGTGTCCTTCCACTTGGGTTGCATGGGGCGCCTGCAACCTTCCAGCGTCTGGTGGTCAAAGTGCTCCATCCTCATAACTCTTATAGTGCTGCCTACCTAGATGATGTTGTCATTTGTTCCAGCACATGAAAGGAACACCTACAGCAAGTCAAAGTGGTATTGCGTATGCTAGGAGACACTGGTCTTCGTATTACTCCAAAGAAATGTTTGTTTGGGATGAACGAATCCAAATATTTAGGCTACCTGGTGGGCTGGGGTACTGTGAGGCCACAATGTAGAACAGTAGAAGCCAATTTGAATTGGCCCTGTCCAAAGACCAAGAGGCAGGTCCAAGCCTTTCTCATCTTAGCGGGATGCTACAGCCGGTTCATGCCCCAGTTTTCTGAGAGATCTCACAAAGAAGAGGGTCCCGAACAATCAGTGGCGGCTCATAACTAAAATTAGTGGGGGTGCTGCTCCAGAAAATTTTTAGCTTTTGTTTTAAAATTGTGTAAATGGAAACAAACATGTATAAAAAGAAAATTTATTCAGAAACCGAAAAAAAAAAATGAATCAAACAGAATAGCTGGAAGCAGGATAATAATCTAATTCTACACTTTATCACATTCAAGAATATGGTACATGGTTTTTAAGCACAACACACGCGAAGTAAAAAAAAAACACTACCTTCCACCAGCATGCCAGGGTCGGCACTGCGGGAGCGACAGTGCTCTCTCTCCCTCGCAGCCTCACGTGCAGCTTCCTATGTGTGCATGCGCACAACAGCCAAACACCACGCCGCTGGAACTGTGAAGCACACAGTTCCATACAAAGATTTTTGTATCTTTTTCATAAACTGGGGGATGGCTGCTGACATTAAGCTTAAGGATTATATATTGTACAAGTATAAAGAAAGAATTAAAGAAAAAAGGACTCATTATATTAAATGTTATTGATAATATCAAGTGGAAATAGGGGGTGCTGAAGTTCCACAGTGCCTATACGCGAGCCACCACTGTGAACAATGTGGTATTGAATGATGACACGGAAGCTGCATTTTGTGACTTAAAACAGGCCCTTACGTCCACACCTATTTTGAAGGCCCATAACTTTTCTTTGCCTTTTATACTCCACAAGGACGCTTCAGACACAGACCTGGGAGCTGTGCTGAGCCACAGCGTCAATAGTAATGAACACCCCGTCATCTTCCTGAGCTGAAAATTGCTGGAAATGGAAACCAGGTATGCAGTGATGGAGCGGGAAGCCTTGGTGATCAAATGGGCGATTACACAGCTGCGTTACTACCTTCTGAGTTGTGAGTTCACCTTGGTTACAGCCCTTGCACCTTTAAAGTGGATGGCCTCACACAAAGAATCGAACCCTTCAGTCATGAGGTGGTTTTTAGACCAGCAGCCTTATAAGTTTTCGCTTGTTCACCAACAGGGGTCTCGTCACATCAACGCCAATGCTCTTTCTTGGTTTCTCGAGCTGTTGGTCAGGAATGCCCAACCCGATGGGTCTGGGCTGAGGCTGTCACACATGTGTCACTTCCCTTGCCCAGCTTTAAAACCGCCACGTTTGCCTGTCTGTACTGTTCTGTGTTGGACGGAAGTCTGTTAAGACTTGCACCATTTTTGAACCACAAACTTCCGTTTTGGCAGCCTATCTCAAATATATGGGTGGCTGCCCCCAAACATTTCTCTGTGTTGTGTGGAATCCTTTCATTATATATATATATTAATGCTATGTATACTTTTTAATCATTTAGCTTTTGGAATGTGGTTTTTGTTTGTGTTGTTCCATTTTATGGCAAGACGAGTAGTGAATGTGCAGTGGAAATCAGTACGCCTTCATTGGATAATTTATTCAATTCTACTTTCATAAATAGATTTCCTATTTCACGGAAATGCGGTAATAATGCATCGGCAAATGCAGTCTTATTATCTCCTTCAGCTTTTTCCAAGTAGCCCCCACAGATGGGTCACTCGCATAGCTAAGAGAAATGAATTAAAGCAGAGCACCACTACTGCTAGTGGTAAAGTCATCTAAAATCAATAGCATGCTTGAAGAGCAACTCTACCTAGCAACTGTGTCATTCAAGCAGCATGATTAAAATTGGGGTATTTACACTGTGTGTTGCACATATTTTCTGTACAATGTTCAATAAATGTGTTTAGGACAACTCAAAATGTCTGTGGATAAACTGTAGTGCATATAATAAACATTTATTAGCTGGAGAAACAAAAGGCAAAAACTATTTTCATTTAAGATTATTTATAAAAGTAGTAAATATATGTATTTCAAAGAAAAAAACACATCATTTAGTTTTTTTTTTCACAGGTAGTACACTGCCTTAAAACCAGCTCCAGCCTTCTCATTGGATGAAGCCTGACCATCTGGAACAATTTTTACAAATTACAGTATTAGAGATCTTCATTTAACTTTTTTGTTCAACAGTTTTTTAATTGTGATAAAAAACACTACTGCCTGAACAATCTAGTGTCACATAAATAAGCGTAGTGTGGTGTAGTCATGGCCGAGTGGTTATTGTGATGGACTTGAAATCCATTGGGGTTTCCCAAACAGTTTCAAATCCTGCCAACTATGCCACTTGTGGTTAACTAGGGGGCATATAGCCTCCCCAACCTGACACTTACAGATGTTAGACACAAGTCTATTTTTCTTTCTTTCCCGTGGGAAACGCCTTCACCCGTTTCCCACCGGTACAGCTCAGTCACAAGCACAGGTCAGAACAAAACCTTTTTTTCTCCTTCTTTTCTCTCAACTCCACTCCTCCTGGCAAACTTCATCTTCTCCCACCCGACTCTAGCTCCCAGAACAATGGCTGCTTGCTCCTTTTATAAGGCACCTGGAAGCTATCCAGGTGTTCGCTGACTTACTTCCAGCAGCAGTTCCGGGTGTGGCAGTAGTGTTACATCAAAGTGGTCAACAGTTCTCCAGGTGCCCCCTGGCAGTGGCCATGGACCCCAACAGGGTTGAGCTTCCATGCTCCAAACCCGTGATACCACCGCACTCCAGGGGGGGTGCCCTGTAGCGCTTCGGGGGAGCCAATGCTTCTTCCCCCAGTCCTTCCAATGTAGAGACGTCCCAGTCAGGTAAGGTCCCCAGCCATCCACCACAAGGTAAATAAAAAAATATTTGCTCCACCTTTGATCATTTTCCATGGCATTTTTCAGAGTCAAAGGTGGAGATTCACCTCAGAAAGTCAACACACTATTTACACTCAATAGTGACAACTAGGCAATAATAAATGAGAAAGGCACACCTATAATCACTTAAATTCTTTCACTATAAAGAAGACACAATCTGGCAACACTAGCTCCCCCTCAATCCACTAAAACAGGCTCAGAGGCAACCGTATGCCACTCTTTCCCCCAGCTCTCCGTCAACAGCTATGAATCACAAGCACAACCTCAGATGCTGTCTTGAAAGGTATGGCTAATACAGCCTTCAAACAAGGTGATAGTTAACAGGCTTAGCAAGTACTGAGTTTTAAGTTTACACCCTTGCTCCCAAGCCCTCAAAGCTTCCACTGCCGCTCAGGGACTTCCTTTAAGGCTGGCTTCTTCAGGTAGCGAAGAGCTGTCATTCCTGCCTCCCATAGTTTTTCATATTCTCCCCATGTGTTTACGGATCGATTTTTATTTTATTTTCACTACACTGATGCTAACTGTGAATCTTGCTCAGTTTACTATATAAAATAACAACACAGAATGTAATGGGCGAAAAAGTGAGCAACGTTTAGGAAAAAATAATCTTATGATGTGACCATGCATCTGTTTGTTATTACAAGCCATGGCAAATAATAACTGTTAAAAAATAGAATTGAAGAGGCAAAAATTGGATTGTAAGCAGAATATAGCTTGACTTTGGGGGTTTGTCAGTTTGCCATAACTCCATCCATGATGGTGGCTGTGAGCAGACAAGCAAAAAGGAAATGTAACCTTACCTCAAGAAAAACAGTTCAGAGAATCTGTGACAAAATGATTATTTTTAGTTTCCATTCATGACTCATAAACATGAAAGGCATATTTTCTTGAATCGAAATCTGCTTCAACCTGGACGTATTTAGTAAGTTTGAAAGCTTTTTCCTTCACCTATGGGCCCGAGTATCCATTAGTCCCATTGTAAGCTGCATGAACAGACAAGGCATTTATAACTTTTAACAAAAACACTTCATTTTGGAGCACAATTTTATGTGTCAAATTAATATACACGATTATTGAGAAGAAATAACTTTGACCTGAAAAATACCAAACTTTTTCTTTAAATAGCCTGAAGGAAAGATTCAGGAGTGGTGATGTGAGGGTGGACCTGCCTCTTGGGTCACCATCTACGAAGAACAAGTTTTTTTTTGTACACTCTAGTATTTTTGTGTAGTTTTACTGTTTATTTTGCTCTTCTTTCCTGCAGATCTAAAGGAACATTCAAATAATTCTACCTCTGAGGTTTTAATGAAAGCTTGATAGAGGAATTTAATCATATTTAAAGTATGAAAGGTACAGATGAAATCCAATGTAGCAGCCCCTACACATAATCCTTTTACATCCACAGGCAAGCCTTAGCATAATTAGATTTCCAAGTCTTAAATTAAGAAAATTACAGAATACACTAAAATGCATGTAAATTTGTCATGTGACCTATATTCATTTATTTATGGAGATTCTGACAATTAATTTTGGTAATGAAAAATGTTAAAAAAGATAAAGACATTGCACCGTATAATGATGAATATCTTTTGTGGTTAAGACTTCTTGGAAAAAGAATATTTACAATTGATTAAAAAAAGTAAAAACTGCCATCACACTGTTAACCTTATCTTTTGTTTTGAGCATATCTCAATGCACTGTGTTTAAACCACAATACACCTGCCTTAACCTAAACCTTCCAGTTACCTGATTAAAATAATTCCCCACATCTGTTTTAGACAGATAATGAAATGCCACTGTAGTGCTGAAACTTTTCATTCTCTTTCTGAATTGAAAAGACGACATTAGCATGTTTTTAAATAAAAACATGAAAAAAATGACAGTAGATTTGTTATTTATTTTCAACAGTAAGTCAGTGTCTTTCTTTAAAATAAAAAGGCTCTTATTTGCCCATATGTGGAGCTCTTTCAGCCTTTTTAATCAGTTACAACATTTCTGTTCCTATTTTTAAATGCTAATATCCTACTGTTGCACCTAAGTACCTTGCTAGTTGCACTTACTGACACATATTTTTAATTATTTCTAAGAACAATTAATTATCACAGCATGCTACTTATTTCAGAAGTACGTATTCTATAAAAAAGACTACTCACTATATTTTTACTTTCTCCTCTGCTTCCATAAATGGGATAGAGATTTTTTAACTGACGGTTTAAATTGTGCGTTCTGACACTTCTTTTACTGAAATATTCAGTTACCTGCATTAAATGTTTCACTGAAGAGTCATGTGTACATTTTTATTATAAAAGGTTCAAACTAACTTATTTCTTAAAGCAAAACTCCTCCCATGTTTTTATTTTTATTTTATCACGTGTGAGCACCAGAGTATCACCATCCTGACTCACCTGAAGTATGTGGTACCACCCTGGGACAAGAGGGGGCACTGTTGCTAACAGTCTTGTCTCCTTTTCTTACTTCACTGCCTGAAGAAACCTCCCCTTGAGTGAAGGAAGCCCCACCCATTTTGATATATCCAGTATAAATGGAAAGGTGGCATCTCATTTGAGCCTGACCACACTGGACAGAAAATCTTTGAGAACATCACCAGAGAGATTTAGAAGGCACCTAGCCAATAATTATATTGCCAATGAAGGTGTGTTTTGTTTTGAACCTATTGTTTTTGTTCAAATTAAATAGGGTTTTGCTTGGATGGCACCCCAACTATTTCAGGACCCAGCTACAATGTGTTACGGCAACACTTTAGTTTAGCTACTGCAAAAAAGCATTGAGTACTCATTTACTATTATGTAACAAGACAAGACCTTAACAAACACTTCTTTGGGTCTTCATGACACTTGCACAGCATCAGTAAAGTGTTTTTTCTCTGTAATGTGATCTACTAACAAAACATCACTTTGGAGTGGTTTGAGGTGGCTTAACTGAGGCACATTTCTCTTGATATTACATATTTAAGATAAGACCTGTGAATCTTTCATATTAACAAGTCCTTTTTACCATTATGCCAATATGCCACACTGTACAGAAATGAATAACCCATTTACTGATGTCTTATAAGTGCTATGAAGACCAAATGAAGACTTTGTTAAGTTCTTGTTGCATAACAGTGAATTTGTAATTGATGCATTTTTTGCAAAAGCTAAACTAAAGTTATGCCTGTGTTACTTATCCTGCATTGTTTGTAATGATACCCAAGGAAACCTTTAACTTTCATGTGTTCATGGACATTGGAGGTCACAAAATTCATAACAATAAGTTTGAACAAGGGAAGAAAATACAAAAAAACGCCATCAAAAAAGTCTCTATTTAATCATGTTGCATAATCTAAGCACCACGTATCTACAGTAGTCATATGCTCACAATTTCCCAAACACATGTGTTTTGTCAATTACCTGCTTTTGTGAAAAAACAAGATAGAAACATGTTGACATAAGAGTTCATTAAAAAATGACCATTCAGTTTGTAGATTGGCTGCTAATTACACTGACTGTTAAGGTCTAGGATGAATTATTTGGAATTCTTTTGTACATAGGATTTCTTCTTCTGTCCTTCTTAACAGCAGATCTTGCTAAAAATATTAAAAATGTAATACTATACTACTAATTCAGCTCTGCACAACATCAGCAAGATCATATCTGATGAAGTATGCAGCATAACTCCTGGTCTAGGCTCTGGTCACAGCTGAACTATGGCATCTCTCTGCTAGCAGGAGTACGGGCATGTGTCACCAAGCTGCTGCAGATGATTCAAAACGCAGCGGCACGTCTGGTGTTTGACCAGTCAAAGTAGAGACATGTCACTCTTTTTTTCAGATTACTACATTTGCTCCCTGTAGCAGAACATAATAAATGTAAATCCTTGATCGTTGCCTGCAGAGTACTCAGCGGGTCATCACTGAGACATACAGTATATATACGTATATATATACAGTAATCCCTCGCTATATCGCGCTTCGACTTTCACGGCTTCACTCTATCGTGAATTTTATATGTAAGCATATTTAAATGTATATCGCAGATTTTTCACTGGTTCGTGGTTTTCAGTGGACAATGGGTCTTTTAATTTCTGGTACATGCTTCCTCAGTTGGTTTTCCCAGTTGGTTTCATACAAGGGACGCTATTGGCAGTGGCTGAGAAGCTACCCAATCAGAGCACGTATTACGTATTAAATAAATCTCCTCAAATATATTGTGAGCATGGGGGCTGTTTGTACCCCTAGAGGATACGGCAGCTCGTCTAAAAAACACTGAAAGACTACCTTCACATTGCTCCCTTCCTTGCTGGGCTTACTTGTGGTTAATTTGTTGCACGATATGCTTCCCGCATGATGCTTCGCATACTTAAAAGCTCAAACAGCCCTATTGATTTTTGATTGTTTGCTTTTCTCTCTCTCTCTCTTGCTCTGACATTCTCTGCTCCTGACGCGCAGTCCTTTGAAGAGGAAGATATGTTTGCATTCTTTTAATTGTGAGACGGAACTGTCATCTCTGTCTTGTCATGGAGCACGTTTAAACTTTTGAAAAAGAAACAAATGTTTTTTTGTAGTGTTTGAATAAAGTTCTTGTCTCTCTACAACCTCCTGTGTTTCTGTGCAAATCTGTGACCCAAGCATGACAATATAAAAATAACCATATAAACATATGGTTTCTACATCACGGATTTTCACCTTTCGTGGGGGGCTCTGGAACGCAACCCCCGCGATGGAGAAGGGATCACTGTATATATAAATATATATATATATATATATATATATATATAAACAGTATATATATATATTCATAGCATTCGTAGTCTGAATCACAATCTGATTGTATGAGTGGTTACCTACCAGGTAACGCATGTGGTTGGTCTGAAAGTCGGCAAACATCCGCCACGCCCTCTCAGTCGCGAGAAGCAGATCATAGAATGTTATATAGTTTTACTGTCAAATAATGCAAAGAGTACGCGACACGTGCAGACCAACCACATGCATTACCTGGTAGGTAACCACCCATACAATCAGATCGTGTTTCAGACTACGAATGCTATGAATGTAATTACTCCGATCTCCAGGCTCTAAAATGAAATTAACCGCACGCCGTGGCGAGGCGTAAAGGGGCACTGACGTTCGAGGTTTGATCCCCGTGAGGAGTGTGTACGCCTGATGAGACCAAATAAGGGTGAAACACGTGTTGCGTACTCTTTGCATTATTTGACAGTAAAACTATGTAACATATACTGTATATATATATACATATACACATGTGGAGTGTATATATATATATATAAATATATATATATATATATATATTACATTCCTACTTCTGAATCGCAGTCTGATTATTTAGGTGGTTTCCTACCAGGTAACGCTTGTGGTTGGTCGGCCAGTCAGCAAACATTCACCACATTCTCTCAGATGCAAGAAGCAGCTTATAGATAATGTACTACAGTATCTGCCAAATAATACAAAGATTGCGCAACACGTTTCCCCCTTATTGGGGCTCATCAGGTGTACACACTTTTGCATTCACCTTACAGAGATCGCAAAAGTGTGTATACCTGACGAGCCCCAATAAGGGAGAAACATATGTTGTGTACTCTTTGTATTATTTGGCAGATACTCAACTCTCAAGATTCTATTTTCAAACCACAGCAGCTCTTCTAAATTTGCAATATGAGCAATTGGAAGGACCAAAATACCATACAAGATTGTTGTTTATAGGTTTGTCGTCAGGTTTTAAAACAATCTAGCCCAACATTTTAGTTGACAAACTGATTGATTGATTCTGTTTGAATCCTAACTGGATTCTGGACTTTTTAACTAAAGAACACAAAGAGTGAGTGTTAATGTCTGATTCTCTAACACCCATGGGATCACCTCAAGGCTGCTGTCTGTTTCTTCTTCTGTTTGTCTTATACACAAATGACTGCAGATTTTATACAAGAACAAACATATCATGAATTTTGCAAATTACTTTGTTGATGAGTTTGTTCAATGGTGACTGTCAGCAAAATATCTCTAAGACAAAGGATACGGCTAGGGAATCCATTCCCAGATGGGTTTATCCATTCCCGGGAATCCCGGGCTCCCAGGATGACACAGTGCACGGGCATCTCACATGTGAACGGTTTTAGAACGAATGACACTTATTTTTAATAAAACTACTGCAATATGTTGACACAAACAAAAGACTAACCTTATCTACAAGCAGTTCATGCTGTCATATAAGTTCATGTATCTTTAGTTGCAGTAATAAGAGCGTAAAAAGCACAACGTGTCCAGCATGCGGTCGTCCAGGCAAGAGCGCACCTTCATGCAGAAGTATGCCAGCCGCTGACAAAGCACGCTCTGCCTCCAGACAAAGCATGCTCTGCCTCCACTGAAGTAGGCGACACAATCATCAGATACTGATACACTTGTTCTAAACAATGCCCGCGCTTGCCGTTGCTCTGAAACACCGCCATTTCAGCTTTTACTGATGCATCCAGTTTCTTATCATGATTCTGTGATGGCAAGTTTCTTGGCACAGATAATGCGGATGCAACAGACTGACGCATTGCAATTTCAAGTTGCTGTTCAAAGCTGTTGTCTGATGAAGTGCAAGCTGCAGCAATGGCGCCACCTTAATTATTTTCAGCTATAACTCTGTTATTTCTTGATCGATTTTTAACACGCTATATATGCAAGCTTGGCCGTTCCCGTTTTAATTAAACTGCTGTAATTCCCGGGAATGCGGGAATGAAAAATGTCCAGGAATCCTGGGCTCCCGATTACCAATGGATTCCCTAGATACGGCTGTGTATTTTAGGGGCTCTCCTCCTCTCACTAACTCAACAATAATTAAAGGGAGACTATGGATATGGTGGAATAATACAAATATCTGGGAATAATCATTGATGACTGGTTAACCTTTGATCTCAGCCAGAACAAATCTATTCTATTATTCTTAGGAAACTCAACTGTTTTAAAGTGGACAAAACCATAATGACACTTTTTTATCATTTACTAGCTGATTATCCAGTGGCTTCGCTCACTGAGTGCAAGGGAAAAAAATAAATTGTAGTCTATAAGTTATTAAACAGTAATACATTAACATTTTAAGAAGTAAAGATACATTGAGCACTACTGGAGTGGTTTCAGGTAAACTACATTTTAAAGACGGTATAACACAACAGGTAAGTAGTACTAACAGCAGCTAAAATGTATTTGGATTATCTCTCAGTAATAGATCCCTTTTGAAAGGTGGTACACGACGGCTGTGGTATAGAAATTACATTTTCTATGTGAATGTCCAAATTTCTGCCTGTGGTAATGTGCCTTACTGGCATTACCAGCAATTAAGGAAAATTAGTTTTGTGTCCTCTGCAGTGTTAAGAGAGAAAGGCTTGGTTTGGGATAAAAGGAAAAAAGGTATAAAGAAAGGAAATTTGCCTTTTTCTTTTATATAGTGTAGAGAGATGTCTTCACTGACGATATGTGCGCCTTTTGGGGAGCATCGCAGCGGGTCTCGTGTAGACTGGAGAGACGGCCCTGCCATTAACCGGCCGGAATGGCACTGTCAGTCCTCCACTCCTGTGTGTGCCTCCCGCAACCTCATAACCCTATACGTGCAAAAGAAAGTGCGAAGCACCTTAATATTAGTTTATCGCGGTCTAGAAAATGGATCCCGTGTTTGCAGTTGTCTGGGCTATAGCGGTGCAGGAGACGCCACTTTTTGCAGACGCGTTCCGTCATCACGTGCCTACGGAGAGATGACGTGGAACAGGTTAATTGGTCGGTGCGAGTACCGAATATAAAAAGGAATTACAGCGCCTGACAACCTTGCACTATGTGCCTGTGATTCAAAAGAAAAATAATTCTGATAAATGTGGACGCTGCCCTTCCGTGCTTAACAGGCAGAAGGTCCAAACAATTCCCAAGTCCAACACTTTACATGAAGAAGTCTGTATATCTTCTTAGATTTAAACTCTCCATCTTCTTAAAATAATTGATTACAAAAGCAACCTTGAATGTTGCGGGGTTTTAGTGACCCGAACTCGCCTTAAGGGACAGTAAGTGGTCTTGCAGGGCAATTTACAAACAGAGTCTTGCTTCGATGGCGCTGATTACACTCATTCGCAAAGATTTCCACTCTCCCAGGAGCCGACGGGGCACTTGAAGTGTCACAAACAGTGCGAGAAGAGAGGACGCTGCCCGAAACTGTGAAGCTCTCGACCCGGCAGAGCAGCCTCATTCCGTGCCTCCCAGCGTCCACTTTGTTCTCAACGTAATTTCCATTTCATGGTCATACGTCATTTCCGTTTCAAACGCGAAAAGAATTGTATATATATATATATATATATATATTTTTTTTTTTGTTATGAATCTGTTGTTACATATGCTTATTATATATTGGGCTAGCAACATCACCTTTAAACTATCTTAATAATATCGTAAAAAAATATTATTAAAATGACTGGTTTGCAGCAGACCTCTGTCACTGAGCTGTATCATAAACAGGTTAGAAAGAAGGCCGAATCAATTCTGTTCAACAGTAGCCATCCTGTTGTTCCAAAATTTCAGCTGTCATGCTTTTTCCTTTTAATTGAGTTCCACAAACTGTACACCGAGTTATCAGTTATACTCTTGTTCTCTCTCAGAAAGGATGTTCTCGTCAGAATATGTTCCATCTAGGCACCTGGCATCTATTAGTCCAATGAGAAACATAGCCATATAGTGCATAGACATTTAATGAAAAAAGGAGGGCGACTCAGCAGCAATATTCACTATAAGGAATGTGTTGAGCAAATATTTTCAGCAGGATTTACATTTATGAAGTATAATTATCATAGTATTATATGTAATAATCTGAAATTTTTATGCATTGCACAAACACACTTGAAAAAGTTTTAAGGAAAGTGTCAAGTTTATTTAATCTGTTCCACCACAATCAATTCATTCATGTATTCATAAAGCTGAACAGATATAATGAATGTTGCTCATTACTGGAAGTAAAAAAAAAATTGTGTAGGTAAGTTAATCCTTACCAGTTTTAATGCTGTATTACAAGTACCGTATATACTCATGTACAAGTCAGGTCATGAAACCCAAAAAATCGATCATAAAATCAGACCCCGACTTATACGCCTGTTCAAAAAGGTGACACTTGATTTTTTTTTTTTACATCCTCTTGCCTCCTCCAATCTCGCATCATTTTCTCAGACATATTGAATTTTGTATGAGGGTGTGAGATACAAAAACACAAGTCAGTGCAAACATTGCTTCGGAATAGTTTGGGTATTACTGTATGGTCACGTAGGCACAATACATAGAAAAAAGAGTCGCAGGTGGGCGTTAGCATATCATAATCTCTTGGACCAATAGTGTGAGTTTTCTGCATTCGACTTATATAACCGACATTATAAAATACCGGAAATTATATGGTAAAATCAAGTTCTGACTTACCCGCAGGATAACTTATCCGTGAGTAGATACGGTAGGTCATTAAAAACCTGATTTCGAATTGCTACAAATCACAACTTTGTATTTGCATCAGTCTAAAACAGAGTCACATTCATGACTTACAAAAATTGCTAACAGCATGAAACATACCTAATTTTTTGTCAATGATTTTCATTTATTCATTTTTTCATGATTGGATCCACATAATCCATCATTTCCTAACCCAACAGCATCAGGTCCAAGACAAAAATCAAAAGCAGAAAAAATATTACAAGAAAATGCTGTATCACTGATCAAAAGCAACTTTCAAAAAAGCTAACGAGAGAGAGGAAGGATACGTAAATTAAACAAATTGTTAATGCACAAATTTTGTTGGTTTCCATTTATTTAATCAGTTTCAAACTACTTTGTTTTCCTAGTGCAGAGCACTGTAAGAAAATAAAATTAATAGAATTGAATTGAATTGAATAAGATAATGTTAAGGCTCCACAGTTTGTGGTAATTTACTCACTTTGCACACCAGTGTGTATTTGCTTTTCCTGCTAAAATGTCATCATAACAGATACACTTCACAAATCTTCTGAATAAAAAAAGCAAAATATTTTAATTGATACAAATTTTTTCAATATGATGGCAAACCCAATTTGGTCTTGAGCACCATCTTTGGGGTTCTCTGATTTAACAACTTGAACTGTTTATTAAGTGTCTCAAATGGAAAAACAGTCCTAACTGGCACAAAAATCTCAGAGTGATGCAAATTTAGTGTTACTTTTATGAACAGAAGTAAATGCATTTTATCAGTTTTCCTAATTTTGGAAACTACCCCTAATTTCATAAGGATTTCGGAGAGCTTGTGAGCTGTACTAGCTCACAAGGAGCTGCCACAAGATGGCAGTGATCTGTATCCACATCCCAGGAAAGACTACATTTTTGTGAAAGGCAAGACAACAATGAACTCATAAAAAGATATTGATTTGACAAAGAGGGAATAGTATGTTATAAGATCACTCCATCTATATACAGAAGCAAAAGTGAAAGTGTAATGTTACATGTAAAATACACCTTTGCAATAGTGATGATGTGGGTTTGTCACAACCAACCATTTCTCAAAATTTGGACTAAACTTTAAATACCATTGCAACACAAGAGGTGATACACAGATACATTTCCCCACCACTCTACATGAGGTAATTTTAAGGCCAGATTCATTCATAAAAATAAGCATACCCGTGAAGATCATTGTGTGGATGAGCACAAACTGCAACAGCATGACAGTATCAACACACAGGTGACACGGAGACACAGGTGAAAACTGTAATGTAGTAGCCAGCATATTACCCTGAATATAAATGGGGGCTGAATTGGTGTTTCTGTGTGGATAGATCACACTGAGATATGTTTTACCTGAAACCACCTTGCAGGAGTGCTTTGCATCCTTCCCCACCATAACTTATTGTCTATGAAAGAGAAATGAAAGCTTTAGATTTGTCAGTCTCTGGTTTTCAACAAATCTCGACGTTTTAGGATCCCCGATACTGAAAACATCAATATCTCAATCATAGGTGTGTTTCTCTGTGTGTGAGTCTGTGTGTCACAGGTTCTTGAGGATGGCCTAGAGCTAAAACGGACAGACAAATACCAACTCAAAACTTCAGCCTGATATGAGATGACAATGTGCTGATTAGTTTTTGATCCAAATCGTGCAACAGAAAGAGACATTCTAGAGCAGGGGTTCCCCAAGTTGGTCCTGGGGGCCCATTGTGGCTTAAGGTTTTTGCTTCAACGAGATTCATAATTAGTGACAACTGATAACTCTGATCTCAGTTAATTAGCTGGTATTTTTTTCTGCTTATTCTACATTAATAAAGCACAGCAGCATGATGTTTACATTTATAAGACATTTATAAAAATTTCTGATTTTGCTATAGATTTAAATGCTTAACTCTCTTTTGTTGCTTTCATTATATTTTGCCCTTTCTCTGTGAAGTTTTCCCCCTTCGTTGTATCTTATTAATGGCAATTAAAACAAGCAGAGAAGACACCCAGGCAAAGGACACTGAATCATGAAAGGCTGCAGCTACTTTAGCATTAGACCCACTAATTAAAAAACAATGGATTAATAAAACAATTAGAACACCCGGAAAAACAGAATGAATATCAAGATAAAAATATTGTTAAAATGAAAAAAAAAATACATTATTCCTATATAACTGCTTAGTACATTTTAATATTTTTTTTTTTTTACCAAACTTAGTTTTCTAATTTCTCTATAGTTCCCAAAACACAGAATCTGGGAAATAAAAGCTCACTTAATTAGCCCAGGAGTCCAATTAAAAACAGAATGTGGTTGGAGCAAAAGCCCACATCCACAGAGGGTCCCTAGGACCGGCGTTGAGAACCCCTGCTCCAGAAGAACCCTCAAATACCTTAATTCTGCAATTAATTATGAATTCTTCTCACCAATTGCTATCGTAATGATCTATTTTACGATCAGAAACATCAGCATCAGAGTGGTAAAAAATTACTGAAATGTTATAGAATAGTTCAGGTAATTTGGTTCCTAGGCCTACTGACACTCATGTCTGAATTTTTTTTTTTTAATAAACCTGACTTTTGGTAAGAATTAATTGTGTGTCAGACTTCAAGTCTGTGTTTGTTTGGAAAAGAAAACTCTATATAAAGGTAAATTAACAGAAGAGAATTTGTATTATAGATATTAAGAAGCATACTACAAATTTAACATTATCTAGTATGCTTTACAATTTCAACCATTCTACTTTCTACAGTGATTAAAATTAACAACATAATCTTCATGTTAAGAAAAACTCATTTATAGTAATCTAAATATTTCTCCAACACTACAGAATTAATGTGCATCACAGATACATTAATGAAAGGAATTGTTAAGAAAACGATTGAGCAACACATGACAAAAGCAGGAGTTTAACTGAACAGTCAGCATGGGTTCAAAAGACGGAGGACGTGTTTTACTGACATGCTGGAATTCTATGAGGAAGCAACAAAAAGATATGATGACAGTGCTGCATACAGTATTATTTATCTTGACATTCAGAAAGCATTTGCTAAGGTGCCACACAAGAGGTTGGTCACCAAACTAAAAGAAGTGGGATTTCAGGGTGATGTGTGTAGATGGGTGCAAAATTGGCTTAGACACAGGAAGCAGGGGGCTATGTTGAGGGGACCTTATCAGAACTGGCTTAAGTACAGAATGGCTTTAAACAGTATCAGTTTCAGGGTGGATGCTATTTTTAATATATGTAAATGATTTGGATAGAAATATACACAACAAGCTGGTTACATTTGCAGATGATACCAAGCTCGGTGAATAGGTAGATAATCTTGAATCTTGGGCAGATTTGTGGCAGATGACATTGATCAGAAGCCATTTAAAAAGCTAATGGGATGTTAGGTTATATAGCACCCTGATGTGTGGAGTACAATTGTAAGGAGGTAATGCTGAAGCTTCGTAATGCACTAGCGAGGCCTCATCTGAAGTACTGTGTGCAGTTTTGGTCTCCAGGCTACAAAAAGGACATCGCAGCACTAGGAAAAGCCCAGAGAAGAGCAACTAGGGCTGATTCCAGCGCTACAGGGTGTGAATTATGAAGAAAGATTAAAAGAGCCAAGCCTTTTTAGTTTAAGCAAAAGAAGGTTAAGAGGTGATATGATTGAAGTGTTTAAAAGTATGAAGGGAATTAGTCCAGTGGCTTGAGACTGTGACTTTAAAATGAGTTCATCAAGAATTCCCGGACACAGCTGGAATCTTGTTAAATGTTAATTTTCACATAAACATTAGGCAATTTTTCTTCACACAAAGAACCACAGACACTTGGAATGAGCTACTAAGTATAGTGGTAGACAGTAGGAAATCAGAGACTTTCAAAACTAGACCTGATTAATCTAAAGTCTCATGTCTCAGGCAACTTACTAATGTTCAATTTACTGCATCTATCACATTTCGTCACACTTGTATTCTTAGTGTGTTATATGTTGCTATGCAGGTCTTTGAAAATACAATTATCAGAAGTATTTTTAATAATTACAGAAATTATTTCCTAAATAAGATTTTAATTTACTAGTTGACACTGCACTGGGAAATTCATAGTTATTATTTCAGTGTAATGTGTTTTTGAATCTTAAATTAGAAAGCAGTAACATGTTTAGAGTACAACTGAAGCAGAGAAACATTAAGACTGTCTTTGCAGTAAAGAGCATTTAATGTTTTATTATTCACATTTGGGAACGAATGTGCTATATTCATATATTATGTACTGTCAAGGCGCTAATATAAATTAATTGATGCTTAGATTAAAAAAAAAGTTTGAAATTGTATATAGCCTTTTTGAAGACTTAACGGGAGATGATGTATTAATCGCTTATATTCAGAAGGCATTCAGAACACTAAGAATGAGAGGCAAAATGAGTAAGTACAGTGTCTTCAGAAATTATTCAAACCCCTCACTTTTCACACATTTTGTTAAGCTTCAGCCTTATGCTAAAATCATTTAAATTAATTTTTTCCTCATCAAACAACATTTAATACACCAGAAAAACTAGCTTAAAACAAGATTTTAGAAATTTTTGCAAATATCACATTAAGTTTTTGGACCCTTTGCTATGACAATTGAAATTTGGCTCTGGTGCACCCAATCCTGTTAACCGTCATTGAGATGTTTCTACACCTCATTTTGACTCCACCTGTGGTCAATTTAATAATTTCCACATGATTAGGAAAGATACACAACTGTCTATACAGTAGAAGACCCCACAGTTGACTATTTGTATAAGAACAAACAGCAAGGTATGAGGCTTAAAGAAACTGCCTGCAGAGTTTAGAGTCAGGATTCTGTAGAGGCATAGATCTGGAGAAGGCTATTAAAACATCTACGCCATTGAAGGTTCCTATAGCGTAATGTCCTCCTTTATTCTTACATGGAATATGTCTGGAACAACCACAACTCTTCTTAGTGATGGTTGCCAGACCAAACTGATTAATTGGGAAAGGAGGGTATTGGTAAGAGAGGTGACTAAGAACTCAATGGTCACTGTGATTGAACTGAAGAGAACCTTTATGGAGATGATGAGACTTCCAGAAGGACAGTCACAACTGCAACACTGCACTGATCACAAGTGAGCAGAGTGGCCAGACGACATATGAAAACCTTCTTGAAGTTTGTAAAGACTATTAGAAACAAGATTGTCTGCTCTGATGAAACACAAATTAAACTGTATGGCCTCAATTCTAAGTTTCATGCCTGGAGATAATTTGCGCAATGATATGGTAGCAATGCATCAAGCTGTGGGGTTATATTTCAACAGCAGAGACCAGGAGACTAGTCAGGGTTGAGGGAAGCTAAACAGAGAAAAACACAGAAATATCCTTAATGAAAACTTGCTCCACATGGCTATGGATATCAGACAGGGCTGAAGGTTCACCTTACAATAGGACGATGAGTGTAAGCACAAAGAATTCCAACTGTGAAGCATGGTGGTGGCAACATCATACTGTGGGGTTGTTTTTCAGGGGCAGGGACTGGAAGACTAAACAGATTTGAGGGAAAGCAAAGGAGGTAGGTACCCTTAATGAAAACCTGCTCCACAGCACTCTGAAACCTCAAACTGGGTTAAAGGTTTGCCTTCCAATAGGCCTGCAAAGACAACACAGGAGTAGCTTAAAGAAAACTCTGCGAATGTTCTTGAGGTTCCCAGCCAGAGCACAGACTTGAACCGAAACAAACATCTCTGAAGAGACCTGAAAATAGCTGTCTACTGATGGTCTTCATCCAACCTGACAGAGCTTGAGAGGAACTGTAGATACGGAGAATAAGAGAGAAATCCCTAAATTTAGGTGTGAAAAATTTGTCAAATTAAACCTATAGTGAGAACTCAAGCAAAATTACACCTTTTATTGGCTAACTAAAAAGATTACAATATGCAAGCCTTTGAGGCAACTCAGGCCCCTTCTTCAGGCAAGATGTAATACAGAAACTGGAGTTCCCTGTGCTTATATAGACACCAGTACAGAAACAACATTCGAAAACCTTTATGGGAGACATCTTAAATGTAAAAAATGAATAGACCTCTCCAGGCTAAGATTCATTAAGCAAGAGAGGAGAACAATTTATAGGCAAGATCTTTACATTATACCTAAGAAGACTCCAGGCTGGAATAACTGGCAAAGGGGCTTCAACTAAGTACTGAGTAAAAGGTCTGAATACTTATGTTAATGTGATATTTCAGTAACTGTGCAGTTAGAATGTTAGAACATTAAAACAATCTAGAAAAGAACGGGCTATTCAGCCCAACAAAGCTCACCAGTCCTATCCACTTAATTCTTCTAAAAAACACCAAGTCTAGTTTTGAAAGTCCCGAAAGTCTTACCGTCTACCACGCTACTTGGTAGCTTATTCCAAATGTCTATTGTTCTTTGTGTAAAGAAAAACTTCCTAAAGATTGTGCAAAATTTACCCTTAACAAGTTTCCAACTGTGTCCCCATGTTCTTAATGAAATCATTTTAAAAGAACAGTCTAAACCCACTGGACTAATTCCCTTCATAATTTTAAACACTTCAATCATGCCACCTCTTAAACTTCTTTTGCTTAAACTTTTAATCTTTCTTCATTATTCCCACCCTTTAGCCCTGTCCTTTTTGTAGCCTGGAGACCAAAACTGCACACAATACTGCATCTGAGGCCTCACCAGTGCATTATAAAGCTTGAGCAGAACCTCTTTGGACTTGTACTCTACAAATAAGGATGCTATATAACCTAACATTCTGTTTGCCTTCTTAATGGCTTCTGAACACTGTCAGAAAGTTGATAGCACTCCTAAATCCTTCTCATAAGTGTACTCTTGATTTTCATACCTCGAATTCTGTATTCAAACCTAACATTTTTCCTTCCTATGTGTAATACTTTACATTTACTGACATTAAATTTAATCTGCCACAAATCTGCCAAGGCTGCATGCTGTCCAATTCCTTCTGTAAAGATATAACAGATTCCAAATTATCTGCTAATCCACTATCTTGGTATCATCTGTTATCATATTCGTATCTAAATCATTTATATATATTAAAAACTAGCCATCTCCCGCAGCTCAACGCACATAGTAGAGAAACAGGACAAAACTTTAAAAAATCAATAAACAAAAAGGTATCGCTAGCTAAGTGGAGTCAAGGAACACTCCACTCCAAAACGCAGAGGCAGACCAACTCCCAACTTCTGAAGTCACGCTTCCCCCTCTCCTTGGCCCGCAGCCTCTGTCTCATATTAGCGAGAATATATCACTTCTGCAAGCGAACTACAATTCTTAGCGCAATGAGAGAAGTCGCAAAATCAACCGGAATGTTGAATCAACTTGAAGAAAAATCCTGATGCGTTAAGTAGTTCTATTGTTCGCTAGCTAAGCGGAGGTAAGGTATCGGTACCACTAGTGAACTATGGTACTTGGCACGATGAGAGAAGTTGTAAAATAAACCGGAATGTTCAAGCAAATTATAGATCCATAGTAATTCTCTCGTGATAAGTGGACAGACATACAGACAGGCAGACGTTGGATTTTATATATATAGAGATAACAGCAGCCCTAACACTGACCCCTGCGGAACACCACTCTTAACTTCGGCCAATTCTGATGAGGTTCCTCGCATCATCACCCTCTGCTTCCTGTGTCTGTGCCAATTCGTCACCCATCTAAACACATCACACTGAATTCCCACTTCTTTTGGTTTGATGCCCAACCTCTCATGTGGCACCTTATCAAATGCTTTCTGTAAAGTCAAAATAAATAATATCATATGCTCTACTTTGATCATATCCTTTTGTTGCTTCCTCATAGAAATCCAATATGTTAGTAAAAAACGACCTCCCTCTTCTGAACCCATGCTGACTGTTCATAAAACTCCTGTTCTATCATGTGCTGCTCAATCTTATCCTTAATAATTCCTTCCATTAATTTTCTTGTGCTGGTTGTTAAGCTTACTGGCCTACAGTTGCTTGGATCTGCCCGGTCACCCTTTTTATATACTGTATACAGTATGTATATATTTGTCATTTTCCCGTCGTTCGGAATCTCTCTGGTGCGCAGTGACTTCTTAAAAATATGTGTCAAGGGTTTATATATGTAGTCGCTAGCCCCCTTTAAGAACTTGAGGGAACGTACATATTTTCTGGTCCTGGTGATTCATTTGATTTCATCTGAGCAGCTATTTTCCCTCTACAATTTCCAAATCCTTCAGTACCTCCTTAGTAGTCCTGTTTATTGCTGGGGGGTTATCCACTTCTTCACTTGTGAAGACCTTAGAAAAATGCAAGTTTAGAGCATATGTTATTTCACTGTCTGTATCTTTTAATTCCCCTTTACTATTTATGATGCACTTCACTTCCTCCTTGACTGATCTTTTAGTACTAAAATACTGAATCTCTTAGGGTTCGTCTTTCACCTTATCTGCTATATTCCAGTCCAACTGTCTTTTAGCCTCCCTGATATCCGTCTTAATGGTTGCTCTCATGTTCTCATACGCTGTACGATTCACTTTGGAGTCATTACTCATATATGCCTTATAAAGCAGTTTTTTCCTTTGCTGCTTCTTTTTTAACTTTTTATTAACCCACTGTGGAGTTTTTTAAATTTCCTTTTAATTCCAATTTTAGGTATGTATCTGTCCTGCATTACATGTAAAACATTTTTAAACCTGTCTCCACACTTAAAAGCTTATCCCAGTCTATTCTACCTAGACTTTGCCACATCTGCACAAAATCTGCCCTACCAAAGGTCAACTTAGCAATTTTAGTCTTTACATCTGCACTCTTACAAAATACTGAGAATTGTATTATATTATGTTCACTTGACCCTACTTGTTCAATCACATCTACACCCTCAATTCTGTCTTGATTATTACAAAATAATAAATCTAGACAAGCTTCACCCAGTGTTGGTGATTTAACATACTATGTTAAAAAAACAGTCACTGATTACTTCTAAAAACCCCTGCTCTTGTGCTCCTCCATCTGCAAGGTTATCCCAGTTAAAACTTGGAAAATTAAAGCCCCCCCCCCATGACTATAATATCCCCCCCCCCCCTGTAAACTTGCCCTTTTAATATTACTAAAAACTGTGTGCTGAAATTACTGATTGCATTGGGTGGTCTGTAACACACTCCTAAAATAAGGCCTCTTTCCACATGTCCTCACTAAGATGGAGCTCTTTGTATAAACTGAAGAGGACTTGCATTTAAATTCTGTTTGATATAAACAGCAACACCACCTCCTTTTCTGTTCTGTCTATCCTTCCTAAAAATGTGTATCCCTCTATGTTACACTCATCTCCATCTTTGTTATTTAGCCAGGTCTCCGTTGTTGCTATAATAATATAATTATGCTCTGCTACATACATCTCCAACTCACTTACCTCATTTTTGATACTTTTGCATTACTTCATGCCTCATTTTGATACACTAGCAAAAATACAAAACATCAAAACTGAAATCTGCATGTTTCAAAGTCCCTACAAAGGAGAAAATAAAAACAGAAATAATAGAAAATAAGGTACTGGGAAATGAAAAACAAGTGTAGATCATTAACACCAATCGTTCAAAGTTTTAATATTGCTGTTAAAGCAGGCAAAATAATGAAGGTTCATTATTTTAATAACAATTTTGTAAGAGAGAGTTAGATCTAGACATCAGTGCCTGTTACACTGAGAGGTGTAATCTTTTAAATTTGACCTGACCTCCATTAAGGACAATATGAATAAGGACTGGATGATTTTTTTTCTTAAAGATTAGTATTCTGTTTATCACAAACTCGTGTATATTGCTTTTTTAAATGAATCTTTAATGAATTCAGTTTTTCCTAAGAAGTGAAGTGTTAAACCACTTTTTGAAGGTTGTTAAAAGGTTCATACTGAATGTTATTGACTGCTTTTGACTACTTTCTCAATAACTGATTATTAAATAGCTGATATTAAAGTGGGAGGACAGCCATATTTGAAGGGCCGTGTTAAAGTATGGGCACAATAGGCACTGGCCGGGGGCCCCAGGAGCATAGGCACCCACAATGTTTCTGATGCCTGTGTATGTTTCTGTTTTGCTATCAAAACAGGGGCCCCAGTGCACTACATTGTCTGGGGGCCTATGACGCTGTGAAGATGCTGTGATGCTGTGCCCTGTGTTTGAGATCTGGAGATAGCTCTAATACTGAGACTGCTAAATTGAATCATTGCTGCTCTTTTTAAGAACCACTTTTTCGACTTTCATTTCAGTCAGTCCTAACAGCATTTTCTACAAACACAACAGGCAGTGATTGACTTGGTTGAACAACTGTTTTTGGTTCAGGAGAAACAGAAGAAGGTAGATGGCTTGCTCTTCAACACTCTACCTATGACAACACAACTCTCTCAAACTTATTTCAGGGACCCACTCATTTGTCCCTTTTCTTTAGCAATATGCATTGATTGCTGTTAGGTAGGTCAGTGGCTTCATTAAGCTTTTGTTGTTGTGACTGCTCTACAAATAAGCAGTAAAAAATACCATTTTGATTTTTAGCTAATGCCAAAAAAATTTGTTGTAACATTCCTCCTACTATAATTGCTTTTCAAAAATGATCTGTGTAGACATTTCTAGGCTAGAATCTGTTTCCATCTATAAATACCTAAGAAGCATAGCTTGACTTTTTTCTTTGTTATTTATATTACTAAGCCTAATTTAAAAGTTAAAATCAGCTCACTCTGCTAGGAACACTCTGTAGAACATGACTGTTCTCCCAGATGTGTTTGTGGATTATGAAGACATTATTGTTAGGCTTAACCAGATGAGCTATTTTGGTCAACTGGACAGTTTTTCACTGTTGCGAGGTTATTCACACATACTATTGTGAATATACACACTAAATGGACTTCATTAAGAATATGGAAAAACTTTTTTGACAATGTGGTAAACATGCAACCAGCACTAATGCAGTGATCAAATCAACAATCAAACTTGGGACCCTTTGGGTTTTTGGCAGCACTGGTTCCCATGATAACTGAAGGGATAGTAAGATTTCTGTGTATATTACATTTAGTTTAAGAAAAATAAAACATTTAAAAAGAGAATTGACTAGTTTATTCACTTTTTGGATTTTACAATATATACAATATATATTTATATCTATATTTTGGTGGACTGCTGTGGCCCTTACCTGGCCAGAACGTCTCGATAACGGAAGGGTACAGAGCTTATGAATGTCTCGATAACGGAAGGGTACAGAGCTTATTTTGGACACTATCTCCCACAGAACACAAGAGGGCAGCCCCCCTGGCTTGCAGTGGGGTCATGAGTTTGGAGCATAGAAGCTCAACCATGCTGGGGCATGGACCCTGCAGTGTGGCAGAAGTGCTGCCGGAAGAAGCTTATTTGACATCAGGAGCGCTTCCAAGTGTCCTATAAAAAGAGCTAGGCACCACTACTCGAGGAGCTAGAGTTGGGAGGAGGTGGATGAACTTTGCCAGGAGAGAAGTAGAGGCAGGGAGAGAATAAGAAGAAAAAGAGGGTTCTGTTCTGCACTGTGCACTTGGTGCTTTCTGTACTGTGCTACTGTGGGGAGCAATAGAAAAGCGCTTCCACCACATGAATAAATGTGTGCTGTGTGGCAAACGCGTGTCTCTGCCTGTCTGTGTTGGGGTTGGGCTTCACTCTCTCTCTCTTGTCTTTCTCTCTGTATATATATATATATATATATATATATATACTAGCAAAATACCCGCGCTTCGCAGCGGAGAAGTAATGTGTTAAAGAGGTTATGAAAAAAAAAGGAAACATTTTAAAAATAACGTAACATGATTGTCAATGTAATTGTGTTGTCATTGTTATGAGTGTTGCTGTCTTTTATATATATAATATGCACACACACACACATAAACATATATATACATAAACATATATATATACATATCTACATATACACATATCTACATATACATACGTATATACACATCCACATAAACATATATATACATATACAAATTTACATATCTACATATATATATATATAGACATAGATATATACATACATACATTCACATATATATAAATATATATATATATACTATATATATACATATCTACTTATTGGCTCCTGTATTTAGGATATGGCAGGTTGGATAATGGATGGATGGACATTTGTATGCATAGCCCTATTTGCCCATTTTCGTTTTTTTTCTTTCTTCAGTAATATTTCAGCAAACCCGGAGCTTGTCAGTTCAAATCCTGGTACTGACACCACTGTGTGACCCTGAGGAAGTCACTTCACCTGCCTGTGCTGCAAAAAACAAAAGTAATGTAACAAATTGTACTTCAGATGTTGTAAGTTGGTGGAATAAAGGCATAAGTCAAATAGATAAATATGTATTATACACATAGGAACTATTCATTTATTTTCAGTTAAGTCATCTGCAGCAAACTTTTATAAATGAGGGTTTCTCCTTTTTAGATAGTGCAAACTGTTTCTTCTTCATTGACGTTTTCTCTTGGAGAGCTTTTTTCATTTCATTGAAAATGAAAGCAGCAGCTGCCAAAATATGTAGCTTTCTTATTAATTTTTCAACATTGTGTAAAATAAATGTATAAAGTAACATAAAAGGTTTAAATACTGGTTATTCTTTTACACTAAAATATTACTACACAGATACAAAAAAAGTAAAATGGATATGTTCTTTTTCTTTAAGGAGATTAAATATTACTGAAGAAAGAAAAAAAAAATTAAACAGCCAAATGGGGCTATGCATATGAACTTAAAAGGTTTAAATAAAACAGAAATATATATTTTATTTTTACTTGGTTAACTTGTGGAGGGTGTATCCTGTAGCAAAGCCCTAACTGTTTTCGTGAAAGCCCGTTTCAGTCAATAAGTCTTATGTGTGTGTTTATGTATGTGTGTATATATATGTAGATATGTGTATATGTAGATATGTATATATATGTATATGTATATAAATGTTTATGTGTGTGTGTATATTATATATATAATATATATATATATATATAAAAGACAGCAACACTTATAACAATGACAACACAATTACATTGACAATCATGTAACGTTATTTTTAAAATGTTTCCTTTTTTTTTCATAACCTCTTTAACACACTACTTCTCTGCTGTGAAGCGCGGGTATTTTGCTAGTATATATATATATATATATATATACATACATATACACACATACATGCAGTTTCAATAACATAGAAATCAATATAAATATTAACATCATTATCATATGAGAATATGAAGTAATATATAAGAAGCACATTTCATATAAATATAAATTATTAAACAGTAAAATCTTCTTCTGTAATTTGCTACCGTGGCAATTTGTGTGTCTGTCCAGGATTTTAAATCACCTGTAGCTCGCAAACCGTTTCACCTATTGACTTGAAATCTGGTACACATATAGTACGTCACGTCTACTATCCGCTTTATGGGTGATGATTGTATTACTCTTTTTATGTTTATTTTATTTTATTGTAGAATCAACTCCTATCTGCGCACACCAGGGCGGCCGTGGGCGGATGCGTATGGTGTATTCACTCCATGTTATCGTGCATTGCGCTGTCACTGGTATTTTGATAAAAGAATTTGAACAACATATAAGAAGCGTATAAATTATTAAACAGTAAAACATTAACATTTAAGAAGTAAAGTTAGATTAAGTACTACTGCAGTGCCCTCGGGTATACCTCATTTTTTGTTTGTCCATTACATGCTTAAATGTATACATTTTTTGGTGTACCTACCCGAGAACACGCGACATATAACCGAGCGTGGGAGAAGCATGGATTTTAAACACGCGTTGAGTTCATCTGCTGGTCTCCCTCGTGGAATAACTGGTAATGTTTGAATAAAATCTACAGCGAGTAAAACGACATTACCTCCTATTTTTTTTTTTACGATCTCTGAGATGTTGCTTTTTTCGGTTCAAGGCTTCATAAGCTCTTTTATGTTGTATGGTGTACTTATCCCAAACCATCATCTTTGAATGTTGCAAGACTTTCGCCTTGTATGTAGATCGGGGTAATTACATTCATTCCATTCCTAGTCTGAATCACAATCTGATTGTATGGGTGGTTACCTGGCACTGTAGGGTTGCCACCCGTCCTTTAAAATACGGAATCGTGCCGCATTTGAGAATGAAATTGCGCGTCCCGTTTTGAATCAATACTGATTTCTCCCGTATTTTTTTAATCATTTTTTTTAAAGCAGCGTCTCATGCAAATCATCCCACACGCATTTTATGAAGATGCCTCCTTTCCTACTTTTGATTGGGTAATACTTGATGTCATCGTTAGTTTGATTGGTCTTTTTAACTGTCCAGTGAGGAGGGCGTGTGTTTTAAGTAGAGTCTGGAAAGTGTTGGCACTGAGATGTGGCGTCAGCGCCAGAGTTGAAGCCCCTAACGTTGCGGTCAGCAAGTCGGCTAACATCCGCCATGTGCCGTCTTTCAGTTGCGAGAAGCAGATCATAGAATGGTTGAAACTGTTGCCCCTAACGTTGCGCCACGGCGTGTGGTTCGTTTATACCTCGTGTCTTCTCATTAAACTTTTATCTCGCGAATATGTTATTGCAATCCGCAGCGGGAGCGTTTCTATAAACTTAATTTAAACTTACGTTTTACACCGTGCTTTGTTTCCCTTATGAACATGCTTGTATGCTTAACTCGCTCCGTTCTCAATTGTTTAATTAATTTTTTGCTCTTCGCTGTTTGCGGCTGTTCCTCCATTTCCCCCTACTTCGTTCTTTTATCTCGCAAATATGTTATTGCAATCCTTAACGGGAGCGTTTCAATAAACTGATTGAAAATAGTTTTGCATTTACCTTTTTAGTAAAAGGCGAGCTTTTAAGCCTGAGAAATCACCCCGTAAATGCACACGTTTAATTGGACATGTGTTAATATGTATGGTTACACAGTATTAAAAGACAGTGAACAACGTCAGTTACCTTTGTTCCCGCGTTTGATAAAAGGTGAGCTTTTAAGCCTGAGAAATCACCCCGTAAATGCACACGTTTAATTGCACATGTGTTAATATGTATGCTTACACAGTATTAAAAGACAGTCAAAAATTAACGTCATTTACCTTCGTTCCCGCGTGCGACTCGTGCTGTAAATCTCTTCCTTGTTTTTAGTTCACGTGATTACGTAGGAGGCGTGATGACGCGATACGTGACTCCGCCTCCTCCATTACAGTGTATGGACAAAAAATATGTTCCAGTTATGACCATTACGCTTTGAATTTCGAAATGAAACCTGCCTAACTTTTGTAAGTAAGCTGTAAGGAATGAGCCTGCCAAATTTCAGCCTTCCACCTACACGGGAAGTTGGAGAATTAGTGATGAGTCAGTCAGTGAGTGAGTCAGTCAGTCAGTCAGTGAGGGCTTTGCCTTTTATTAGTATAGATATATATATATATATATATATATATATATATATATATATATATATATATATATATATATATATATATACTGTATATATACCTATTTAAATATCTACCTTAATAAAAGCACAATTGTCTGTGTGGTTGTGTGTTTGTGTGTCTGTCCAGTTGTAGGTCTCTGTCATTCCAACAGATGCCACATCCCAAATATTTGTAATAATAAAATGGATTGCATTTGTCATTCCAATATACATGTTTGAATTTTTGTAATAAGCCGAGTGTTGAAATGAAAAAGCAATTCATTTTATTAATACATGCATTACAAAACACATTCCAATAAATGGTGCACTGCAAACATTAAAGCTTAAGTCTATGTTGATTACTTAGAATTCAAACAAATTTAGACAGCTAGCACAGCTTGTATATGTGTGTGTATATATATGGGTATACAGTATATATTTCTATTGTATTTTGGTATTTCCATTGTATCTACAATATTTATAATTTTATGTAATTGTGCTGGGCAATGTGTCCAAGTTATCATAAATTACACTGTTTGTCTGAACATGATTAATTTAAAAAATTATATATGCTGTTTTATAAATACACAATATATAGATATTCAATATATTAGGGCTGTCAAGTCACACATATGACTAAATTCAAAAGTATAGCACATTTATTTTTTCTTAATGGCATTTTCATATTCATAGTCTGTTTGCTTTGTACTGAATAAAGGGAACTCACTGGTGGACCTACATTTTTGGGGCCCTGATGCTTGCACTGTTTTGGGGGCCCATTTGCAACCAGCAACAACATCTGGGTAACCACTGTTATTTTCTTCAATGGGGTTGTACCATGACAGATCACAAAAAATTTTTTATATACTTTATAATAACCTTTTTAAATTTAACTATTATTTTGTAGTGAAATACACTATATTATTTATATTAGGATATAAAAAATCCCTTCTCAAACACTAGACTCACAAAATATTTAAACAATGTGGTCTAAAGTTTCTTCTAGAGACCCTGCGGGATTAGGGGCTCTGAAGCTTAACACTAGAATCCCTGAAGCCTATGAATAAACTTGCAATCCCGTGTCACCTTAAATTCCTTCGCACCTGTTTGTCAAAGTGCTTTGTTTTGCAAATGTATCGATCGGCACAAGCAGCAAGCAGCCTGCTATCCCATCGCCCTGCCCCTGATTGAGCTGAGGTCAGTCGCAAAATTCTCAGAGCTCAGGTCTCTATATCTGGCAGTAAGGTGCCTGGAGCTGTAGAGAGTAAATAATATATCATTATTTGAAATACATACATATCATGTGTGTTCCATGTCTACAATGATCTGTGTAAATATAGGATGACAGGAAGTGCTGAACACATAGCTACTGCAGCACTACCATTGGCGCCCTGTTCTCTTCACAGATGACAGTAGGTTCACAGTGAGCACATGTGACAGATTTGAAAGACCCTGGAGACGCCTTGTGAATGTTGTGCAGCCTGCAACATCATCCAGCATGATTGGTTTGGTGGTGGGTCAGTGATGGTCTGGGGAGGCTTACCTTGCAGGGTTGCACAGACCTCCATGTGCTAGGCAATGGTACGCTGACTGACGTTAGGTAGCGGGATGACATCCTCAGAGATATTGTCACAACTTACACTAGTGCAGTGGACTCTGGGTTACTCCTAGTGCAGGACAATGCCCATCTTCATGTGGCCAGAGTGTGCAGGCAGTTCCTGGTTTACTGGCCCACAAATTCCCCAGACCTGAATCCAGTTGAGAACCTCTGGGACATTATATATTGGTGCATCCGACACAGCCAAGTAGCATCACAGACTGTCCAGGAGCTCACTGATGTCCTGATCCAGGTCTGGGAGGAGATCACCATCTGCCATCTCATCAGGAGCATGCCTAGATAGATAGATAGATAGATAGATAGATAGATAGATAGATAGATAGATAGATAGATAGATAGATAGATAGATAGATAGATAGATAGATACCGTAGATCTTTATTGTCATTGTCACTTTTACAAAGGAACAACGAAATTGAAGGTGCAGTTGACTCAGTGTGAGGCATAAGAGTTAAAAGGACAAGAAGATAGAAAATAATAACAAACCAAATATTAATAAAAGTACTTTACAAAATATACAAATTGCACTTGTTATATATACAAATTGCACTGGTTAAATGTACCAATTGCACTTAAGGTCTATATTGCACATTGGGAGAATGATATGGAGCAGTTTTATTCTGAGTTCAGGGCCATGACTGCTGGATAAAAGCTGTTTTTAAGGCGATTTGTCCTGGTTTTCATTGCTCTGTATCCGATGGCAAAAGCTGGAAGAGGCAATGACAGGGATGTGATGAATCCTGTGAAATGTCTATTGCTTTTTTGCAGCATCGGGAGGTGTAGATTTGTTCCAGAATGGGGAGGGAACCAATTGTACTCTCCGCTGTCCTGACAACCCTGTGGAGCGGTTTCCTTTCTGAGGACGTGCAGCTGCCGTACCACACACACAGTCCATACATGAGCACACTCTCAATGAAACAGTGATAAAAGGCAAGGAGCACTTTTTTGGGGAGATGGTTCTTACTGAGGATTCTCAGAAAATACAGTCCCTGCTGTGCCTTCTTCAGCAACTCCTTGGTGTTGGCAATCCAGGTCAGGTCATCCTCCAGCTCAATGCCAAGAAACCTGAACACCAGGACCCTTTCCACACAGGCCCTGCCAATGATGAGTGGCTGGATGTCAGTTTTGTTTTTTCTAAAGTCAATAACAAGCTCCTTCATTTTTGTGGTGTTGAGGAGCAGGTTATTGACTCTGCACCATTCTGACAGCCGCTCTGCCTCGTCCCTGTATGCCAGCTCACCCTCCTTGCCCAAGATGAGTCCAACCACCGTCGTGTCATCCGCAAACTTTATGATCTTGTTGCTATGGTGAGTGGGGACACAGTCATATGTGTAGAGGGTGTAAAGGAGCGGGTTGAGTACACAACCCTGCGGCATCCCGGTGTTGAGGCAGTGGAGGTGTGGGGACCCAGTCTGACCCTCTGGGAGCGACCAGACAGGTAGTCCAGTATCCAACTGCAGGTGAGTGATGGAAGTCCCAGATCTGTCACTTTGGACACCAGTCATTGTGGGAGGATGGTGTTAAACGCCGAGCTGAAGTCCACAAAGAGAAGTCTGGCATAGCTCCCCTGTTGCTTGGGTGTTAATACAGGCACATGGGGGCCACACACATTACTGAGTAACATTATGACAAAATTCACACAAGTTGGATCAGCCTGAGATTTCAGTTTTTGACTTTGATTTTTCATCATTTTGTTCTCAACGAATTACACAAATATTTCAGTCATTGAGATCCAATGTCTGATTTAAGCTTTCCCTTAATATTTTGTGAGCAGTGTATATAATATATATTGTGAAGGACAGCCGGGTCCCATGCCCGGCAGGGACGCCCCTGCTGCATCTGTTCCGGGGGAGCCACCATGGGCAGCTCAATACCTCCCCCGGGACGCTTGGTGGCAGCCTCCCTGGTGGACGATGATTCCCCAACCTGGCGCAGGGCTCCATGGGAGATGGAGTCCTCCACAGCCTGGTTGGGGGCTCGGATGGCCACCAGGGGTAGGAGCATGGAGTCAGCAGTCTGGCTGGTCATATCTTCAGCCCCACCCGGAAGGGCAATTAGGACCAGGTGGCCAAGCACCTGGAACGCTTCCGGGTGGGATATAAAAAGGGCCAGCCACCACCACTCAGGGAGCCAGAGTTGGGAGGAAGGAGGACTAAGCTTGTAGAGGAGTGGTGGGAGAGAAAGAGTGTGTTGCTTTGTGTTGGACTTGTGTTTTGGGTCTGTGTATTACCTGTGGGTCACGGGGAAGACGTGCGCCCATGGGTGAAGAAGAAAATAAAGTCCATTGAGTTTATACGTGCCTCAGTGTCGTTCTGTGCCGGGTCGGGCGCTATATAGCGCTCCTTATTACAATATAATTATATAAAAAAGAAAACCAGTTCATACTTAGGCTACAGTAAACAGGTATGTACCTGTTCTTTTAAAAACTGGCCGCACTTAACTCCACATCGGTCTTATTAAGGAAGAGCAAACCATGAAGTTAGAGCTGAGAATTGAGAGGCTGCACAGCACACATGTTAGTCTTAGGAACAACAACTAAAAAGACCAGCTTTAGAAGATCAAAGTTGACGGGCAAGAACATATAGCCATAGAAGATCAGAAAGACAGAATTGTGCTTGATGATGCAAGGCCTTGGAGTATTTTTGAAATGAATACCTGATTTAATTGGCAACCAGTGCAGTTTCTTCAAAGTATGCATGACATGTACGTCAGACTTGGTGTCAGAGTGAGAATTCTAGCAGAAGGATTGTAGAAAGGCTGACTTTGGAGGGCCTATAAAATACAGAATTACATGTGATAAAGGCATGGGTTAATCACTCTGCACCTGCCAAAGATGAAGATAGTGTGATATATTTTTTCAAACTAAAAAAAAAATGTGTTTAACCAGATTTTGAATGTGTAATTCAAATGAGAAAGATGAGTCAAATGCACCTCTCAGACTTTTCACTAGAAGAGAAGCCTGAACACCAATTATAAAACTGTGACTTATTTGCATCCAACAGTATTTGAGTTTTATTTCTGTTTCTTTTAAAAAATTAGAGATTGTTACACAAGCAGGCAATAAGACCAGCTAACGGCTAAAATGATGTTTTCAGCAGGGATAATCTAGTATGTGTGTATGAATAATAGAGTGTTACAGATAGAGGTCTCCGTGACCCCTTGAACCTTCAGACTAGACGTCAGACACCAGGTAAAAGTCCAAATATTATTTATTTTATAATAATAATGTGCACCAAGCACCCTCCACTCCACAATACTCAATATAACAAACCACAATAATCAATAACCAATCCTCCACTCCCAGACGCGTTGCCACCCTTCCACCCAGCTCAGCTCGACGTCTGGGATTTCCCATAGTCCTTTTATAGTCCTTGATCCAGAAGTGTTTCGCCCTCTCTGTCCACGTGACTAGGAACACTTCCGGGTCATAAAAAAAACCTCTTCTTCACCCCGGAGGCACGTCGTTTTCTGTCATGTGATCATGACGCACCTCCGGGTTATAGGGCACGTAAGAGTCCGACAGCCTCCCTACAGCGACTCCTGGTGGCCCCCATGGTATCCAGCAGGGCTGTGCATATAAACTACAGAGTCCATGATGCCCTGCTGGAATTCGGGGCACGTCCACACTGCTGGGAGAACTCCTCCTGGCGGCCTGGGGGTGAGGGCCGGAGTAGAAATCCGGCAGTCCTTCACAAGAGCATAAAGAAAGCATTTAGATTTTAAAAGTTGGGGCCTCAGTAATGATTCCAATGGCACATCCCAGAATGCATCCCAGGAGATTTGCTAGAACTCACTGCAAATTACAGGTGTGTAACAGTTTAAAAGAGACCTAAACCAGCCTACAACAGTGCCACTGATTTTTAAAAGTCATTGCGTGATTTTTTTTTTTTTGTTCTTTATTTCGCCTTATACAATTTCTTGTATTAGGAATTTGTTAGTTTTCACATACCCCTTGGGGTCAGAGCGCAGGGTCAGCCATTGTACTGTGCCCCTGGAGCAATTACAGGTTAAGGGTCTTGCTCAAGGGCCCAGCAGAGTAGGATCTCTTTTGGCAGTGACAGGAATTCGAACCAGCAACCTTCTGGATACCAGCACAGCTCCTTAGCCTCAGAGCCACCACTCCACCCTAGTGTATTATCAGATCAACTGTGACATGAAACTAACATGAAAACTACCAACTAACATCTTCAGTTCTCTTTTTAATGGGGTGCCTGGGATGCCCGCATCTGGCAAACTCCTCTTGAACCTGGGACATCGATAGTCAAGGGCTGAGGATGGACTGGGCAATGGGGACACATAACAGCAAGAGTAGGTGAAAATGTACAAGTGCAAAAATCAAACAAATCAATGTGCATAAATAAATAAATCTCTCTATTATAATAAAAACATCTTGGGAAGAGAGACAAGACGTGACTTTCTCAGAGAGACACTTTCACGTCCCATGAGGCGAGACTTTGTGCCAAGAGATTTAACCACGCCTGGGGCCGGAAATAAAAGACAAAGAGTAGATGACAAAGTAGAACATCGTAAAAAATTCAAAAACATTGGTGCAATACACAAGCAGAGGAGGTTAGAGATAATGGAAGTATGAAAATTCAAAGGTCTCCAAAAAATGACAGTAAAGATCGCATTAGCACAAACAAACGTAAATTATTACTGGGTGAAATAATGGAACAGAGAAAAGAGATTGAATATATTGTTCGGATTTAAACTTTACGTCGGAGACATGTAGATCATCAAATTTCTGTTGCCATCAGGGAAAAGTAGTGTTTCTTCCCAATGAAGAGGCCTGTCCGCGAGAATTAAAAGTTTTGTTGTTTGGTGAAAGTGAAATCCACATACGCTAGCGGCAGAGACCCAAAATTGCTGGTGCGTATTGCGGGCGGGCAGGAGGGTTGGCGAGTGAAGCAAGCAGGGGGCGAAACCCCTAGTAATCCTAATAAAAACAAGTTCTCCAGTGCGGAAGTCAAAAGTCCAATAAATAACAATAAATATTACGTCAGTACGCATACACATTAAATCTTTTAAAATCCTCTGTCCATTGCTCTCTTGTTTCAGCCTACCCTCCTATCTCCTTGGTATGCTCATCAGGGCTGAGACCCTGGCACAAGTGGTCCTCCAAATCCCCTTTTAGCCGCCATCCCTCATCATCCTCCAAGATGCACTGAGCCCAGTTTGCCTCTTGCCTATCACATTGGCATTTGCAGGATCCCTAGGATTAAAGAGCAGGAGTGATCCAATCTGTCCCTGGAACGCACCTCCCGTCGCTCCACTGTGTGGTTTCCCCTGACTGCTTCACCACTTTTTCTCCACACTGGCCCCAACTAATCCTGCTTTCCATTCTTTTCTTCCTTCTCACTTCCTCGATTCTCTTTTCACGTACTCTCTTTCTTTCTCTCCTGGCTCCCTTTATACTCCAATTATTGTGATGTACTACACTGCAAAAAATGAAATCTAAGCAAGTGAAAAGTATTTATATCGTGACATTAAATCTTATTTTCCTTATTCTAAGAATTATTGATGTATCAAATAATTTGTATTTATGATTATTTAGCTTAATTTAAGAAATCTTGTCAAGTAAATTTTGCTTACCCAATTGGCAGAGTTATTTGCTAAATAAAAGTAAAACAACTCCCATTTAAAGTTTTTTTTGTCTAGTTTTTACATATGCATTTTTTGCAGTGTGATTGCAATCCATGTAGCGCCAATGTGGAACAGCTGACATAATCAGGCAATCAGTTCACTTCCACACTGAACACCCCACAGTCATCCAGCTACGTAAACACGCGCACCCACAGAGCCAAAGACATGCCACTTTTTTTTTTTTAAAACCCCCAACACCATGGAATACCAATATGCTGCACCACAGGGGAATAGGAAGAAATGTCAAAACCAGCTATACAACTGTAACCTACTGTATAACCTCTCCCCTGTCTCACTGTCCTTTTTGAATCCACATATTCAACCCTAAGGACCTGTGTGATGAGCTGTATTTTATTTCCTCTCATTTACTTTAAATCTGTTTACCACCAATAGAGGAAGTAATAATAATTCTTGACATTTATATATCTCTTTTCTCAATACTCAGAGTGCTTCACATAGTGAGTGGGGTGCAACTTAAACCAACACTACTGTGCAGCATCTACCTGATTAATGTAAAGACAGCCATTCTTGTGCTAGTATGCTCACTATGCATTAGTTGTTAGGTGGTGAAGGTGTGAGAGATACTTAGCCAATTAATGACAGAGGATGATTAGGAAGCCAGAATGACCAGACCATGGTTGTCAATTTAGCCAGGCCTTCAGGATACACCCTACTCTTTACGAAGAATGCCCAGAGATCTTTTTCAACCATAGAGAGTCAGGACCTCAGTTTTACATCCTATCCAAAGGATGGTGCCATTTTTACAGCACAGTGTCCCCGTCACTGCACTGAGGCATTGGGATCCACATTCAGACTACAGGGTGACCGCCCCCTGCTGGCCATGCCAAATCCTCTTCCAGTAGCAATCCAAGCTTTTCTTGGTTGGTCTCCAATCCAAGTACTGGCCAGGCCCAAAGTGGCCTAGCTTCAGGTGGATAACCTCTTCTGAAGTGCATTTGGTATGGCTACTGGTTCTCAAAAGCATCAGTTGTGTCTGTAATGGAATGCAGCTAAACAAGGAATGATCAGTCCAGCACTTGGCAATGGTAGTGAACAATAATTGGACAGAAACATTGAGTTTAAGGTTTTACTTAAATATATGCTAATTTGCATAATAATCAATATCAGCAAATATAAGCAATGCAAGGAATTGCACAACCTGAGTGGGTTCGTGTTTCTTCATTCAGTCCAAGATGACACTTCCCAGATGGCAGCTCCTATGTTACAGATTATACTGTATATATCCATCCATCCATTTTCCAACCCACTGAATCCGAACACAGGGTCACGGGGGTCTGCTGGAGCCAATCCCAGCCAACACAGGGCACAAGGCAGGAACCAATCCCGGGCAGGGTGCCAACCCACCACAGGACACACACAAACACACCCACACACCAAGCCCAATTTAGAATCGCCAATCCACCTAACCTGCATGTCTTTGGAATGTGGGAGGAAACCGGAGCGCCCGGAGAAAACCCACACAGACACGGGGAGAACATGCAAACTCCACGCAGGGAGGACCCGGGAATCGAACCCAGGTCCCCAGGGGTCCCAACTGCGAGGCAGCAGCGCTACCCACTGCGCCACCGTGCCACCCTCTATACTGTATATACTAAATCAAAAAGTGAAAAGAAAAATTGCATGACAGAGACAGAGCACCTTGAAAAGTGTACAGCAGCTAAGCAGATTACAAGGCAAATCAGCCACCCGCTCCCCACTTCTTGCCCAAATTGAGCACCTGGAATATTACTAAGACATTACCACAGTCATCGTTACTTTCCCGTGGTAATCAAAAGCTGCAGTAAGCTACAAACAGATCAGCTATACAAAACATTCTAACCTTCTGCATTGCCTTTCACATTTCCCAGAATACACTTCACACCTGTTCAGTTTGACAGTTCTTTCAGGCTGTTCACCTGAAATGTGTTAAAAAGCAGTATATTTGACAGACTGCATCAAAAGTTGTACAAATGTGAGATAAAAGAACAAACACACACACAGCCTGGGGTCAGACGTCACTGGCAAATTGTTTAATATTTAAAGGAGTGTGTTTTCAGAACTATACCCAGGGGGAAAACCTGACTGAGGTGCTTCAAAGAAATGATTTAAGGGCATGTGAGCCTGTAGTTGTTCTGCCACAACACATTCAAAAACTTTAGATTGAAATGACGGCTGAGAAACAGTTGTGTCTGTAACAGAGATCCTGGGTTATGACTTGCTTTCTTTAAATTAGCTCTAACTATAATGTTTTTTTAATAGATGGTAAAAATGATGGTAAGAACTGTTAACTGAACTCATAATGTAATGACAGAGAAATAGAAGGCATTGATAGGTATTAACACTAGAATTAGAATCAGAGCCTACGAAAAAACACGTAAATCTGGCCCACCTTAAATCCTTTCAAACCTCTCCGTCAGCATCTTTTGTCTTCAAAATGTGTCAATAAGCCCAAACAGTAATAAGTAAGTAACAGTAATATGGAGACCAACACTAAACACAGTGCTCCAGGTGAGACCTCACAATTGTGTTATATAACTTTAGCATAACCTCTCAAGACCTGAACCTCATACAGCATTATATATAACCTATTATCATATTAGCTTTCTCGATCGCTTCAGTACACTGTTTTGATGTAGGGGTAGTGACAAGTCCACTATGACTCCTAGGTACACTTCCCATTCTGAAATCAAAAGTAGTATTTCTACTTCCAGCATGCTTTACATTTACTTACATTAAATTTCATACGATACAAATCTGTCTAAACCTGTATGATTTTCCATTTCCTTATGTAACAATTTAGATGACTCTACATTATCTGCCATTCCACTTACCGTATATACTCGCGGATAAGTTCTCCCGCGGATAAGTCGGGACTTGATTTTACAGTATAATATCTGGTACTTTATAATGTCAGTCATATAGGTCAAATGCGGAAATCTCATGTTATTGGTACAAGGGATTATGATATGCTAACATCCACCTGAGAGAGTAATAATGGAGTACACTGCCTTTTTTTTCTATGTGGGTGCTGCAATGTGCTGTATCAGCATGTGCTCCTAATCTCTCACGCTCTCTCTCTATTGTGCCTACGTGACCTCACGGTAATACCTGAACTATTCCGAAGCAATGTTTGCACTTATTTGTGTTTTTTGTATCTCACACCCTCATACACCCTTTATTGTAAGAGCATCCCTTATCTATGACGGGGCGTTCAATCAGAAGAAAATATGAAGCTGGTTTTAAATTAAAAGTCATTGAAGTCGTGAAAGAAATTGGTTACTGCGCTGCTGCAACAAAATTCGATGTGTCTGAGAAATTGATGTGAGATCGGAGGAGCTAAGAAGATGTTAAAAAAAAAAAATTAAGTGTCGCATTTTTGAACTGGCGTATAAGTCAGGGTCTGATTTTATGATCGATTTTTTGGGTTTCAAGACCCGACTTATATGTGAGTATATATAGTAGTTTGGTGCTGTTTGCAAACATAACCAGACTATTGATCATATTCTGGTGTAGATCAGTTATGTATATTAAAAAGAGCACTGATTTCCAAAGGACACCATTTCTAACATAAAACAATTCTGAAAACATTCCACTCGCCATTACCCTTTGTTTCCTGTTTTTGTGCCAATTTTGTTCCCACTTACAGACTGTGCCCTGAATTACCATTTCTTTTAGTTGCTCACTAGCATTCTATTTGGTATCTTATCCAAAGCCTTCTAAAAATCAAGATAAATAATATCATGGGCACTTCCTCTCATATTCGTTTGCTGCATCATCATAAAATTCCAGCCTATTAGTGAAATATAACCTTCCTCCTCTGAATCCATGTTGAGTATTTGTTAATACTCCTGTTCTAGACATGTGTTGATCAATCATTTCCTTTATAATTCCTTCCCTTTATTTACCTGTGATGCACATTAAGTTTACTCACCTATAGTTACTTGGATCATCCCGATCACCCTTTTTATACAATAGGATGATATTTGGTAGCCTCTGGAATTGCCCCAGTGTGCACAGATATTCAAAAAATATTCAACAATTTTTTATATATGTACTCAAGAACGCAATTGAGGATAAATGTTATTTTGTCCTCATGATTTGTTATATTTAAGCATATTTAATCCTAGTAGTACTTCTCCCTCTATGATTTCCACGTCATTAAGCATCTCCTTAGTAGTCCCTGTTACTTTTGAGAGTATCAACTTCTTCTCAAGTATAACATTCAATAAAGTGCAAAACAATTCCCTGAATCCAGTAAGGGGGCTGTGATAAAGATGCCGGGGTAGATGCAGTAGAGGCATTTCTCTGATGTTGCTTGGATTTGATCTTGCATTTTACTTATTTATTGTTTTAAAACAAAACAAACCCTTTCTTGTTGGTCAGTTGGTGTTAGCATTCTGGGTTTTAATTGACTTGAATTGAATGATTGAATTTGCCAAGTTCATTGTCAGATTTCAAAGAAAGGCCACCTGGTTATATTAAAAACACTGCATAAACTGTAACTTAAGATAGAAGATTTAACAATGATGAACAAAGGGGCTGTGTGTGCACATTAGAGATGTGTATGAGGACAGTTTCCACAATTCATGCATTAAATCAACTAAGTAACAGTAAGTTACTTGATAATATCTCAGAGTTTATTTAGATAACACCAGGTCATGTCACTTACAGAAATTCTGATGATTTTGCAATTATGGGGTGTATAGATAAAGGGGATGAGACAGAGGAGAGGAGTCAAGTGGAAAAGTTTGTTTCTTGGTGCAAAGAAATTTACCTGCAACTAAATATCTGCAAAACCAAGGAACTAGTCATTGACCGTCACCATACCAAACAGCTTCTACATCTGGTTATTATTCATGGAGTTGATAAATAGGTGGTCCACTACTACAGGTATTTGGGAGTACATATTAATGACAAGTTGGACTGGTCAAATAACACAGAGGAACTAAATTAGAAACAGCAGAGCAGGCTTTTTTTCCTTAGGAGACTGTGTTCCTTTAATGTGGGAACTGACATCCTTTACATATTCGACAACTCTGTGATGGTCATTTGCAGTTTTCTACTCTGTGGTGTGCTGAGCCAGTAACATTACTTTAAGTGAGGCCCACCGAATCAACAAGCTAATTATAAGGGCAGGCTCAGTTATGGGACGCACTCTGGACTCCCTGGAGGTCGTAGCAAAGAAGAGTTAAAATAAATCTGAGTGCCATTATGAACAATGGTGCACATCCTCTCTCTGACACACTAACAATGACTTTCAGCCAATGAATTATTCAGCAAATGTGAGTCAAGAAACACTACGGGGACTCCTTTATACCAACAGCGATATGTCTGCATGATCACTAGGAATGGGACTGCCAAGTCAGAACTTTTCTTTTTTTTAAATTTCTTCTTTGTTCAGACCAAAGTGTGTGTATACGTATTTATTTATATATGTATGTATGTATGTATGTACTGTATATATGTATATATGTATGTATGAATTTATTTAAAGAGCTTTTGTAAAAAGCCGAATTTCTCCCTACAGACAAATAAAGTTCTATATATCTAAAATGCATTTTAGAAACTTTAAAGTGATTAGAATACCATTTTAAGGTATTTTGAAGTACAGCTGAAATATCTTAAAGTTTATTAAAGAAAAAGATATACGAAAATGAATTATAGATATCTGATAATACATCCTAAAATACATTTTACATATCTCTGAATGATAATTTGGCTTGCCATATGAAGCCACTGTGTGTTCAGCAGCAAGAGACACTCACTTATAAGGAGAGCTTGAGAAGAAAGGAATTGGCAGAAGAAGAAGGGAACCCCAGAGGAACTGAAAATGTGGCTGTAAGCAGGTTGGCAGTGATCACTGAGAATGATGGCCCAAGTTAAGGACCTCCAGCTCAGATTAAGCTATCAGTAAGGATAACCACAATTACAGTTCATTTAAGAACCTTAACTGACACTTTACAGTAAGAAAGGGTTTGTCACCAGGGAGCTCAGACAACAAAGACCAGCTACAAGCTTGGTTCAGTGAAATGGAAAAATGTCTTACTTATGCCTTACTTATCACTGGTACATATGACTTTGTTTATGATCAGCTGATTAAGAATTTCCAACTGTAATTTGTGTTCCTTTGTTGGATGATGTGTTCTTCTGTTTATTTATACATACAGTGATTCATTTTTTTCACATTTTGTTATTTAAATTAATTTTTTCCTCATCAAGCAACACTCAACACTCCAGAATGACAAAGCTAAAACAGGATTTTAGAAATATTTGTAAACTTAAGCAAAATAAAAAAACAAAAAACTGAAATATCTCATTGACACAAGTATTTAGACTCTTTACTCAGTACTTCAATATAGCAACTTTGGCAGCAATTCCAGCCTGGAGTCTCCTATGGTATGACATGATAAGATTCACACACCTGGGTTTAGGGATTTTCAACCACTCTTCTCTGCAGATCCATTCCAGCTCTGTCAGATTGGATGGAGACCATCAGTGCACAGCTATTTTCAGATATCTCAAGAGATGTTTAATTTGGTTCAAATCTGGGCTCAGTCTGGATAACTCAAGGACATTCCCAGGGTTGTCCCTAAGCCACTTCTGTGTTGTCTTTGTAGTTCTGTTGGAAGAAAAACCTTCAACCCAGTTTCAGGTCCAGATCACTCTGGAGCAGGATTTCTTTGAGGGTATCTCTGTCCTTCAACCCTGTCTAGTCTTCAAGAATCTGCCACTGAAAAACAGCCCCACAGAATGATGTTGTGATCACCATGCTTCACTATTGGAATGGTTTTCCAAATATGATTAGCGGTGCCTGGTTTCCTCCAGACATGACATAATCTTGGCTTCATGAGACCAGAGAATCTTGTTTCTCACAGACTGAGAATTCTTTACGCAATTTTACAAACTCTAAGTAGGCTTCCATGTGTCTTGTACTGAGGACAGGTTTCTCTCTGGCCACTTTGTCATACAGTCCCAATCAGTGGACTGTTACAGTGATGGTTATCCTTCAAGAGGTTTCTCCCATGTACAAACAGGTTCTCTGGAGCTCAACCAGAGAGACCATTGGGTTTTTGGTCAACTGTCTTATTGTGGCCCTTGTTCCACAATTGCTTAGTTTGGTAAGGCATCCAGCTCTAAGAAGAGTCATAGTTGTTCTAAAACCTCTTCTATTTTAGAATTACGGAAGCCATTGTGCTCTTGGGAGTCGTCAGTGCTGCAGGAATGTTTTCCAGCCTTCCCTAGATCTGTGCCTCAGCACAATCCTGTCCTTAAGTTCTGCAGGCAGTTCCTTCAACCTCATGGCTGAGTTTTTGCTCCGATATACAAAGATCTTGTGTAGACAGGTATGTCCCTTTTAACAATGGGACCTTCTATAAACAAGTGTATCCTTTACCTAATCATGTGCAATCGATTGAACTGACCACAGATGGACTCCAAACAAGGTGTAGGAACATCTCAGTGATAGTCAATAGAATGGGATGCACCCGAGTCAAAAATCTCAGAGCTCTGAATAGTTGCATTAATGTGACATTTTGTTTTTTTATTTTTAATAAATCTACCTAATTTTCTAAAATCCCATTTTTGCTTTTTAATTTTGGGATATTGAGTGTTGCTTGATTAGGGAAGAAATAAATTTATATTATTTTAGCGTAAAGCTGCAACATAGGAAATTGTGAAAGATGTGAAGTGGTCTGAATAGTTTGATTTTCACACTTAAAATTAGATTGCTTCATAATATCATAAGAATGATTGTCACGATATATGATCCCATAATGTATTGTGGTTTTGGAAATATGCTTACTCTGCTGAATTAAACTGTCACCTTATTAAAGCTATAATACAGTTTGTATCTAGTGCAGCATGAACAGACTTTACTGTAAGTACACCAGGGACGTGCGGTCAGGGGAGGTCATCATGAAAAGTAAAAAAAACTAATAATGATAAAATAAATTTGTCCACTGATCAGTGCTATAAGTTTGTTTTCTGTATGATTCCAATAACTTTGGTAATTTTTATAGTCAAAATCACTGATTTGGAGCATTTCCTGTTCAAATACAGGGGAAAAACATGAGGTGCGGTAGCGAGGAGTCTCATCTCACCTCACCTCGGATTGCGCTCTCCCTCACACACGGGGTTGATGAATGCAATTGGCGCGTGCCTGTCGATGTCTCTCTGTATGTCGCCAATATAATGTTTGCAGACACGTTTATTATATACCCTGACTTTCCACAGTTTGGCTAATATCTTTAATGAATGTGTGTGACATATTCAGTGTTGCTGATCTGACATAAAACCTTAGTGAAAAGGCACAAGGTGAGGCAGGCAGTACCGTGCCGCACCAAAGGGGTGAATGTGAGCCCAACAGATGGCCATTGCTGCTGTTCTTCTACGCAGAGGCTCTAGGCGCCGATAAGTTAGCGATATCAGAAAGTCAAGTGCACTGCAGTGGTCCATTTGTTTTTATTTTTTTTTCCGACTAACTGCCAAAATGGAAGATTAAGATTTTTAAAACTAAAGGAAAATAAGGAGGAATTTTACAGGAAAGCGATGGAGATTTTCGTGGAAAAGGATAGGTACATGAACTTCGTTTACAAATAAAGGTAAGACCATAAGTAGTTTTAAGGTCAAAATTAAAATACATTTTTTTAGTACACTACTCAATACTTTCATTTATATCGAATGAGCTTGAATTATGCAATTGCAATGGCGAATTTAAAACACATGGAGGGTGCAGAGTAAATGCGCTCTCTCCATTCTCTCTTGCCACTATAAATGTAACATTCTTTCTTATCCGAATATGTGCCTTACCTATCTGAAATGCTGATGAGATTTGAAACATAACTAGTAGACCATGTGCATGCTGCCAACTGCATAGTGAATACACTACTACAAATAAAATGAATTCAAAAGAGGTTAATGAACAGCAAAAACAGGTCACTAATTAAGAAAAGGGTTAGAATGAAAACCTGCAGCCACTGCGGCCCTCCAGGACTGGAGTTGGGCACCCCTGCACTACTCTATTGGGTTCAAATATTTGTAAATCTGACTCTGAAGGAGTCTGTGCCTCACCAGCTCGGAACCTCACCGCATGTGACTGAAGTACACTAAACATGCAAAAATAAAAAGTTATGTCTGAAAACACCATTTATGACTTTGGAATATTTTAATTGCTTTTTAATGTGTTTGCCACTTTTCAAATTCTTAATTCTTTTTTAGTTGCTCTAGAATACTCCAATTAGTTTTTTGCATTTTGTAATTTCTAGTTGTTTTCTTATTTGTTGCTTGTTATATTTCTTTTGCTTTTTCTATTTTATGTACATATTTGCTTCTACTTCTATTTTCAGACTTAATGGTCAACATACTGTACATCTGAAATATCCACAAAAAAATGCAAAACAGCAGTTTACAAAAGCACAATCAGAATTAATGAAGAAAAGTACAAAAAAGTGTGAAAATTCCAAAATGAATCAGCAGAGCTGCCATTCTCAGCCATGTCCCCGGGCTTCCTTTCATATGGAAAATGTCATACTCACTGTGTGATATCACAAGAATCACTTAGTACATTTAAAAAAACAATGGGAGCTTGCTAGCAAAACAAAGTCACATGCAAAGCTGCTTAAAACAGTGCAAAAATGTGGTTAAACATCTACACACTGAACAACTAATACAATGGAAACCTTACATATTGGTTTAAGTGTAGTCTGATGACCTCTGTACAATATTTGAGGGGTGTCACACAGCCCATTTCAAATCCCCCACAGCATCTTTTTTTTTTTGTTCTTTATTTCGCCTTATACAATTTCTTGTATTAGGAATTTGTTAGTTTTCACATACCCCTTGGGGTCAGAGCGCAGGGTCAGCCATTGTACAGCGCCCCTGGAGCAATTACAGGTTAACGGCCTTACTCAAGGACCTCTTTTGGCAGTGACGGGGATTCGAACCGGCAACCTTCGGGATACCAGCACAGATCCTTAGCCTCAGAGCCACCACTCCGCCAGGATTCTGACCTGGGCTTTGACTTGATCATTCCAGAAGTTTCCATTTCTTTCTTTTCAGCCATTCCTTGATGCATTTACAGGTATATTTAGATTTCTTGTAATATTGCCAGGCCCACTTTCAGTAGAGCTTCAGTCTTCTGACAGTTGGTATCACATTATCCTCGAGCAACGTTTGGTGTTTTTAAATAAATAACACCTGCATCTTTGTGTGGGGGGGCCGTGGTAGTGTGGCAACAGCAGTTCTGATGTGCGATATGGGAAAGGACGATCTTGCACTTAGTGCACAGGTGCAGGATTGTCCGCGATCCTAATTGATGTTGGGAGCTGCTGATTGGCCAGCTGTACCATGTCCCCATTTTAAGAGGGGAGTGAGGGGAGTGCAAGAGGGAAGAATCATGAATCGAGAAAAAGAAAGACGGAGGTTAAATGGAGAAAGGAAGTGAGGGCAGGAAGTGGAAGGAGCCAGTGTGAGTAAGCTAAAGGGAGCAGGCTTGAGGGAGAGAAGGCAGACAGATGAGAAGGAGAGCCCCATAAGCGGCGTGAGCAGCTGAAGCCTGGGGGGCTGAAGGAGTGATTGCCCTGGCCAGAGCGACGTGCACTAAAAAGAGCGACTCACTGTGGAAGACCGGAAAGGCAGCGGGAGTCAACGATGCTTGGGAGTTGAGCTCCAATGTTAGTGTCATGGCCGGCGGGGTCCCAGTCTGGAAAGGGAGCCAGGCCATAGCCATGGGACAGCAGGGATCCGGACCCACAGAAGGTCAGCTGCGTGTGTCAGTAGGGCGACTCCTCTGCTGCTGCAAGGCCCGTATGGAATAAGCAGAGGAGCCGCCACTGAGGAAGAATGCAATGGGTTTTTAGTAACAACAGTTTCCTGCCAGTTGATTTTAACCTTGTTTTTAATGAATATTTATTGGGATTTATCTATTCTGATTTTAACCTCTGCAGATCCAGCCCCAGCACACTTTTTGAACACTTTTTTTTTTTTTTTTTTAATAAAAGCACTGTTCACTTTTACACCAATCCTCTTGCTCCAAGTGTAGTTTGTCCTCATCTGCCAAGCTCATCTCAGTTATGGTACTGATGGTGTCGGGTTCAAGAGGCCAGGAGCCGACCTGCACCATCACAAGCACTCTCTGGTACAATGAAGAATGCATAGAGCATTCTATAATGGTGAGTTGACCATGCCCTGATGCAGTAAAGCAGCCCCAAACCATAACATTTTGACCATCATGCTTTACATTTGATATCAGGTTCTTCCGGCCATAGTTGTTCTTGGTTTTAGTCAATCATGCCTTCTACTACCTTGGCCAAATAACTTACCCTTTGTTTTTCTGTCCAGAGCACATTGTTCTAGAAATTCTGGTCTTTGCCTAAGTATTCATTGACAAACTTTAGTCCTGGCACAACTCCCATGTAGATCTAATTTGTGCAGGTTTTTTTCTAATGGTAGATTCATGCATTGTGACATCAACATTAGCAAGAGCTACCTTTAAGTCCTGTGATACAATTTGAGGATTCTTGGATACTTTTTCAACATCTTATGTTCTGCTCTCGGACTTAACTTCCTGGGGCAGCTGTCAAATTGTCCAATTGAAATCTTGTCTACTTATAGAAGATCTTCCAGGACAGTGGGATGGTTGATTTCCAATTGTTTGGAGATCTTTTTAAATCCCTTCCCAGACTCATAGCCATGTACACCCTCCTTCTGATAACCTGAGAGAGCTCTTTCGATTTAGTCATGGTGATAATACACACTTCAGCAACAAAGAGCAAACCAAACTAAATGCCTGAGGTTGAAATAAGGCATGCTTTTCCAATGTTCCTCCAAGATCCTCTCTAATGATTTTTTAATCTCGTGCACCTGATTTTAATATGAGGCATTTGAGGTAGTAAAAAATGTAGGGGTGGACTTTCTTGTTCTGCATGCAAAATGGACATTGTGGAAGATCAGCCTCAACACAGACAAACACGGACTACAGATGTCAAAAATCACACTTGTTTTATTCCTGGGCACACAACACAACACAATACTCAGCCCAATACAGCTCACAGTCCTTTAGACTTCCTTTTGTATTTCTTTTCTTCTGCCGCCTCTACTCCTCCCGTCACAAGATCTGTCCTCTTCCACCTGAATAGAGTGAGGCGGCCCCTTTTATGGCACACCCGGGTGTGCTCCAGTTGCTCCCTGATGATCTTCTGGCATCACTTCCTGGTGTGGCAGAAGTGTTGCAGTCCATGGCTCAGGAACCATCCTGGCACCCCCTGGTGGCAGCCATGGACCCCCACAGGGATGAGCTGATGGAATCCAGGGAGGCTGCACTCTTTCATCCAGGTAATATATTGCCCCTCTCCCGGTCCTTTCTTATTCCAAGAGTCCCATTGGGGCAAGGTCCCTGGTCGTCTGCCACAGCATTTAATGTATGTTTATATGAATTATAGGATGGACTACAAAATGTAAATAGGGTATGATATTTGATATATTATATCACTTTTATCTACAGGTATAAATACTGTTTAAATGAAGATCCCATCTTGATATATCCACCTATGCTAAAAAAGAAAAACAATTTCATGGTGTGGGTTTACTTTTTCACATGGCTTTGCATGTCGTCAAATTGTTGCAGAAAAATCAATGTAGCCACTGGGAGAACATGTAAGCCATACACACAAAGACCAAATGGAGAATACAAACCTAAAATGCCTGACTGATAAGTTAGCAGTGATGACCACTGCACCGTCCATTCTGATGTGTCTACTTAAACCAAAATGCTGACCAGAATGTATGTAAATTGCATCATCCAGAAGAATATTAAAAACAGCTTTATCAAAGAAGCTTTTCAGGTTTTGCCTTATTAACTGCTTTTTAATGTTAATTGATCTATTTACCTTAAAGTTTAAATGATTACTGATTAGAGATAGAACTGCTGCTGTTTTAGGATAGGAAGAAAAACACACATTCAGGGGCATCTTCTCACTGCTGTGGGTGACAAAAGAGAAAACAATGTTACTGACTGTGCTACCCTCTCGCCCTGGGGTGGTATCGTTGACCTCCAAAAAACCTGGAAGGTGATCCTCCATGACACATTTTAACTTAGAATTTATTTAAAACATTGACTTTTGAACCAACCAAACTTTAAGACGCTATTGGAGAGTGAAGCTTTTAGTGTTTAAGATCACAGATAAGTGTAGTAGATTATAGAGACACGACAAATATATTTCCTATACTGCAGTTAATCCTTGAGATTGGGTTGTGATTTGATTTGACTTTTTATATTTTTGTTATAATGCAGCTTAGATAGATAGATAGATAGATAGATAGATAGATAGATAGATAGATAGATAGATAGATAGATAGATAGATAGATAGATAGATAGATAGATAGATAGATAGATATTTGTGAATTTAACGCTATATAGTGCCAGATCCGGCACAGACACACTCTGAGGCACATGTAAAAAATACAAACACTTTTATTTTCTTCACCTGTGGGGCACGTCTTCCCCATGAACCCCACAGGCAATACACAGTCACAAAAGCACTTAAAGTGGCACCACCACTCCTCCTGTCTAGCTTCGTCCTCCACCTCCCGACTCTGGCCCTGAGTGGTGGTTGCTGACTCTTTTTATAGCCTACCTGGAAGTGCTCCAGGTGCTTGATCACCTGTTTCTGATTGCACTTCCGGGTGGGGCTGTAGAGTTGTATAGGCTGGCTCCGGGATCCATGCAGCACCCCCAGGCGGCCACCCCAGATCTCCACAGGGCTGTGGAGAACTCCATCTCCCGTGGAGCCCTGCGGGAAACTGAGGCACCATTGTCAGCCAGGGAGGCTGCCACCAAGTGTCCCGGGGGAGGTACTGAGAAGCCCATGGTTGCTCCCCCAGATCATATGTAGAAGGGGCATCCCGGCTTTACCTGTCCCCAGGAGGGAATATGGCTTTTTACAGAAGCTCTTTAAATAAATAAATACATAAACAGACAGACAGATAATATATATATATATATTGTCACAATAAGAGACTCCAGACATCACAAGAAGGTTTGGGGCAGCCACCCGTATATTATAAACCAGGCTGCAAAAGGCATTTGTGTCAAAAAAGTTAGCACAGGGTAGTTTACATTACTGATTCCAAGACAGAACTGATCCCCAGAGGAAGGGGAGATGCTTTTATGGAGAGCTGACCAGAAGTGATGTCGCCCTCAGGCCCGGGACTGGAAGTGATGTCGCCCTTGGGGCCGGAAGTGATGTCGCCCTTGGGGCTGGAACCAGAAGGCTGGGATTTCTCGGGAACGGTCTGCAGGGAACTGAGAAAGAGAGTTAGTGCAACCCTCCGCCCCCTGGTCAAATAAGTTGTTATGATTATATAAGCCCTTCAGCTGCATCCTCCTCGCACGTGTATGACAAGGCCCCCTGACCCCCCCACCCCAGCCCAAACACATCGGGTCAAGCGGCCTGCACCGAGAGATTGTGTGCTCGAGAGACAGCATCAGCGTTGGCATGAAGGGAACCTTTACGATGAACGAGCGAAAACTTGTACGCTTGTAGGTCAAGAAACCACCTCGTGATCCACAGGTTCGACTCCATGTGAAGGGCCATCAACTATAAAGGGGCATGATCCATCACCAGAGTGAACTCCTGGCCCAAGAGGTAGTACCTCAACTGCGTAATCGCCCATTTGATCGCCAAGGCTTCCCTCTCCACCACCGCATACCTTGTCTCTCAGTCCAACAGTTTTCGGCTCAGGTACATGACGAGGTTCAGCACCGTTGATGTCTTGGCTCAACATGGCCACCAGGCCTGTGTCCAAAGTGTCCGTCCGGAGAACAAATGGAACAGAGAAGTTGGGGGACATTAATACTGGTGCCGAAGTAATGGCCTGTTTTAAGTCACCGAATGCAGCATCCATTTTTTCAGACCATACCACATTGTTGGGAGCCTGTTTCTTCGTCAAATTAGACAACGGCGCCCCTATCTCAGAAAACCGAGGTATGAACCGGTGGTAGTACCCGGCTAAGCCAAGAAAAGGCTTGAACCTGCTGCTTGGTTCGCAGATGGGGCCATTTTAAAATGACATCTATTTTGGACCACTGTGGTCTTACAGTACCCCGACCCACCAGGTAACCCAAATATCTAGCTTCCCTCAGTCCAAAGAAACATTTCTTTGGATTGATTCGCAGCCCGGCTTCTCCTAATGTCCACAATACTGCTTTGACCTGCTGTACATGTTCCTTCCATGTGCTGGAATAGATGACGACGTCATCCAAGTAGGCAGCACTATACGCATTATGGGGACAGAGCACTTTGTCCACCAGACTGGAAAGTCGCAGGAGCCCCGTGTAACCCGAATGGAAGGACACGATACTGCCAGTGTCCGCTAGGGTTGCTAAACGCGGCCTTGACCTTTGCGGAGTTTGTTAAAGAAATCTGCCAGTACCCCTTGGTCATGTCAAGTGTGGTCAGGAACTTTGCCTGGCCCAGCCTCTCGAGGAGGTCGTCCACACGCAACATGAATTAGGCATCGAACTGGGAAACCTAGTTAAGCCGACGGAAGTCAGCAACATGAATTAGGCATCGAACTGGGAAACCTAGTTAAGCCGACGGAAGTCATTACAAAACCTCCAACTGCTGTCTGGCTTAACACTAGAATTACCAGAGCCTACGAAAAAACTCGTAAATCCGTCCCACCTTAAATCGCGTCTTAAATCCGTTTGCACCTCTCCGCCAGAATCCTTTGTCATCTAAATGTGCTGATAAAGCTACTAGCAGCCAGCTATTCCATCCCCCCACCGACTTAGAATGAACTTCTCTCCTAGCTCAAGCCTTGCCTTGATTTGATTACCTGGGATTGAAGTGGAGTTTTACAGTGGAAATAATTCTAGCGTTATTTGGAATACACGCATTTCATGTGTGTTCCATTTCTATAGTTGGCTGTGCAAACACATTTTTAAAACAGAAACGTTTTTCATATTCTAATAGTAAATGACAAAATGTAGGCATAAACTATATAACGTATGAAGCCTGAAGTCCATATATCAAAGAAACACTTTCACAAAAGGTACAAATAAAAGAACACGTGCGCCTTCATGCAAAAAAAAAAAAAAAAAAAAGCCGCGTTAGCATGCCACATTGACATTCTTACTATAACCGCCGTGGTGGCGTAATGGTATCAGCCCCTGACTGGGAATCAGAGGGTGGCGAGTTCGATTCCGCACGGCTCCACTTCGAGAAATTAACTGCTCTTATTCTTACAATTTTAGAATAACAATATAAATTTGATTTCAGTCTGTAACAGGCGGTGTAACTTATGATACTGGTAAAGGTTAGCTTTTTTTTTTTTTTTTTTTAATTCACTTTTCATTCTCGCAGTCACATTCAGAATCAATCCATACAACCCCATCTGACACAGCTGGTTTCACATAAATAAAAGTGCACTTTTATTCAAGACTATAACCGAAGAATAAAGAAAGCAAGTTACAGTTGGTGGTTGATACAACAGCTTGCGTGGTGCAATGTTAAGAACTGCTGATTTCCGATCCGTGCTATATAAAATCATAACATTCAAATATTAACAGTTCCCACACACCCAAGGTCCGCCATTCCTACATTTACAACATGTGTACTTGTTGTAGTGTACACACCTCTCTGTGCTATGGTTCCTATTACAGTGAATGAGCACCTGACACTGTACTTTCTTCCCTGGGGGAAGCTGAGGTCTTAGAACGGAAGTTTGTTGACGCTGTATCATCTTTTCTTTTTCCATCGCCTTTTCCTGTAAGAAGCGACGACGAAGTTCCTCTGCAAGGTGAGCCATGAACACTCTTCTTTCCTCAGCGGACCCCGTGCATGCCTTATACAATACGTGTGCGTTCATCGCTGCTAGGTCAAGGATGTTGTACAACACAGCAACCGGCCACCTGCGTGTTCCTGTGCGCACTGAACAAGCACGCGCCTTCTGGTCCATGATGTCAACGCCACGCTGGGGAAAAAAGAAAGACAAATATATGTGACATTTTGAAGAAATCATTTTATCACCAGAATAGCACCAGAGTACTTCGTCACACTAATATTTTTTTCATTAGCATACCTTCATGTGGTTGTAGTCTGTGACCGTGTTTGTTTTTTTTTTTTTTATCTTGCCCAATCTCCACATCATGGTGCATTGTGCGGAGAATGCAGACAGACTTCATCTTTTTGGGCACATACACTGTCAGCATGGCACTGGGAGATCTAAACACCAGCGTGGAGAATTGTTCGTGTACTGAACTGACTTTAGCTGCAGGTGGAAGTTCCCGTCGCACTTTATTCATGGTGCCAAGCAGAGCTGTATTGCGGTGCAGCAGTCTATTAGCCAGCGAAAGTGACGTGAAGAAGTTGTCTGTTGTTACGGTTCTGCCTTTTTGGATTGCGGCAGATTTGGAGACAAAGTACATGTGCAATGCCACTCCTTATTTAGGAAAAGATCCCAGTCGTCCCACGGGAGAAAGACTTTCCGAGTCTGTGGTCATAAAGCTTATGGAGCCATTTCTGGACAAAGGCAGAACCGTAACAACAGACAACTTCTTCACGTCACTTTCGCTGGCTAATAGACTGCTGCACCGCAATACAACTCTGCTTGGCACCATGAATAAAGTGCGACGGGAACTTCCACCTGCAGCTAAAGTCAGTTCAGTACACGAACAATTCTCCACGCTGGTGTTTAGATCTCCCAGTGCCATGCTGACAGTGTATGTGCCCAAAAAGATGAAGTCTGTCTGCATTCTCCGCACAATGCACCATGATGTGGAGATTGGGCAAGATAAAAAAAAAAAAACAAACACGGTCACAGACTACAACCACATGAAGGTATGCTAATGAAAAAAATATTAGTGTGACGAAGTACTCTGGTGCTATTCTGGTGATAAAATGATTTCTTCAAAATGTCACATATATTTGTCTTTCTTTTTTCCCCAGCGTGGCGTTGACATCATGGACCAGAAGGCGCGTGCTTGTTCAGTGCGCACAGGAACACGCAGGTGGCCGGTTGCTGTGTTGTACAACATCCTTGACCTAGCAGCGATGAACGCACACGTATTGTATAAGGCATGCACGGGGTCCGCTGAGGAAAGAAGAGTGTTCATGGCTCACCTTGCAGAGGAACTTCGTCGTCGCTTCTTACAGGAAAAGGCGATGGAAAAAGAAAAGATGATACAGCGTCAACAAACTTCCGTTCTAAGACCTCAGCTTCCCCCAGGGAAGAAAGTACAGTGTCAGGTGCTCATTCACTGTAATAGGAACCATAGCACAGAGAGGTGTGTACACTGCAACAAGTACACATGTCGTAAATGTAGGAATGGCGGACCTTGGGTGTGTGGGAACTGTTAATATTTGAATGTGATGATTTTATATAGCACGGATCGGAAATCAGCAGTTCTTAACATTGCACCACGCAAGCTGTTGTATCAACCACCAACTGTAACTTGCTTTCTTTATTCTTCGGTTATAGTCTTGAATAAAAGTGCACTTTTATTTATGTGAAACCAGCTGTGTCAGATGGGGTTGTATGGATTGATTCTGAATGTGACTGCGAGAATGAAAAGTGAATTAAAAAAAAAAAAAAAAAAGCTAACCTTTACCAGTATCATAAGTTACACCGCCTGTTACAGACTGAAATCAAATTTATATTGTTATTCTAAAATTGTAAGAATAAGAGCAGTTAATTTCTCGAAGTGGAGCCGTGCGGAATCGAACTCGCCACCCTCTGATTCCCAGTCAGGGGCTGATACCATTACGCCACCACGGCGGTTATAGTAAGAATGTCAATGTGGCATGCTAACGCGGCTTTTTTTTTTTTTTTTTTTGCATGAAGGCGCACGTGTTCTTTTATTTGTACCTTTTGTGAAAGTGTTTCTTTGATATATGGACTTCAGGCTTCATACGTTATATAGTTTATGCCTACATTTTGTCATTTACTATTAGAATATGAAAAACGTTTCTGTTTTAAAAATGTGTTTGCACAGCCAACTATAGAAATGGAACACACATGAAATGCGTGTATTCCAAATAACGCTAGAATTATTTCCACTGTAAAACTCCACTTCAATCCCAGGTAATCAAATCAAGGCAAGGCTTGAGCTAGGAGAGAAGTTCATTCTAAGTCGGTGGGGGGATGGAATAGCTGGCTGCTAGTAACTTTATCAGCACATTTAGATGACAAAGGATTCTGGCGGAGAGGTGCAAACGGATTTAAGACGCGATTTAAGGTGGGACGGATTTACGAGTTTTTTCGTAGGCTCTGGTAATTCTAGTGTTAATAACCAAGACGATGGGACTGGACCAGGCACTAAAGCTATCCTCGATCACTCCTAGCTCCAGCATCCGCTTGATTTCCAGTTCCACATCCGCTTTCTTTGTCTCCAGGAGTCTATAGGGTTGCTCTCGGATTAAAACCCCCGGTTCAGTCACTATGTCATGTGCAATCAGAGAGGTCCGGCTGGGTGTTATACTCACCACCTCTTGGATGGACTGGATAGCTGTTTCCAGCTCCTGTCTCTGTCCGACAGTTAATTCCTTGCCGAAATTAAGGGTGTCTGTCTGAGCAAAGAATGAGCAGGGCTGACCGAAGGAGAGATCAGGGTCTCTTTTCTTCCACGGTTTCAGCAAGTTCACATGATAGACCCGCTCACTTGGTTGACGATTAGGATGTCTCACCAAATAATCAACCAACCCTTTCCTCTCCTTAATTTTATAAGGGGCTTGCCAATGGGCAAGCAACTTTAGAATGAGAGGTGGGAACCAAAACCATGACACGATCCCCTGGATGGAACTCTCAGAGAGTCGTGCCACGGTCATAATAGCGGGCCTGTAATGCTTATGCTTCCTCCATGTAACTTTTTAGAATGGGTCTGATCTTTCCAAATCTATTGTGTAATTGTGCTATATATTCTAGTACATTTATCTAGGGAAGAGCTTCTCCTCCCCAGCCTTTCTTTAAAATGTCTAATATACCCCAGGGTTGTCATCCATCCAACAATTCAAATGGTGAGAACCCCGTGGAGGCTTGTGGGACTTCCATTTAGGTAATTTGACTCAGTTGACACTCTGGGAAGGATATGCAAAATCGGCAAACCTCCTTGTTGATTCCCGGCCAGTAAAATTGGAGCTTGATATGCTCTACAGTCTTTTCAGAGCCTAAATGGCCTCCAAGGAGGTGGGCATGCGCTAACTCACAAACCTGCTGCCAGTAAGTCCATGGGATTAACAACAATTTCCGGACCTCCCCTCCATGTTCCGCAACCCGATATAATACATAATTTTCAATAACGAAGTGGGGTCCCTGTGGCATGGGCTGATGTGTGCGTTGGCCATTTACAAGAGTCACTGCATTCTTAACATGTTTCAGAGAGTCATCATTCCACTATTCTCTCTTGAAAGAAGCCAGCATCATTCTAAATTGAACCTGCATCTCAGATAGAGGATCTGGTCTGACCTCAAGGAGTGGAGACTCCTCCCAACTTGCAAGGGCACAGGTGGATGACATAACCGCCTACGACGGGCTGGGAGTTTCTCTGACCCTCTTGGCCTTCCGTCTCGCTCTCTACCGGCATATTACACAATGTGGAGGCAGCCTGAGATGAGTCACCCTCCTCTAGGCCCATTGTTTGACTGAGAGAAGCCAGCAGTCTACCGCTTTTAATTTCAGACCAGTCCCGCCCTAGAACTACAGAAAAAGGTGGGTTGGGGTGGACCGCCACGGGGTGCTTTCTTAGCAATCTGTCCAGGCAGATGTAGCATAGGGCGGTTTTATAATTACGGACTTCTCCATGTATGCATTTAACACTGGTCTTTCGCTTAGTTAACTGTAGCGGTAAGACATATTGGCGAGCAACGATGGTAACGTTACTGCTGGAATCAAACAACGCAGTGAGTTTATGCCCATTAAGAAGCATTACTCCTGTGTTTGTTACCGACAGGGGATTAGTAAGGACACACCAATGCTCTCCCCCCGTCCACCTACGTCCTGCCTCATTCCCGGACAGGTTGCACGCCAAGTGGCCCGGGGACTTCGGGACAGGCTCCGGTTTATGTAGAAGAGGCTTAACATGTGGGACATACTCTCTAGGGAATCCACTAGAGGACTGTTCTGCCCTTCCAGACTTTGAGGCTGTCATTGGTCTTTTCACAAGCCGTATAAGCTCATCCATGGAGTGGAAGTCTCCCCAGTCCGGCTGGGTGAAGTTGTCAGGGAGTCGTTGTAAAAAGAAATAGCAGGTAACCTGATATAGGTGGTGGGCTCACATTGCCACAGCCACAACGCCACTCGGGTCCAGAGAGCCATAGCCTGCTCCTGGATTGAATTTCCAGTGTTTTCATTTTTTCACCTGTGAGACTGAGGATAGCCAATTCTTAACTGGGACCTTGGTCCCCATGGGCGGCTCAGCATTCTTGTCTGAGAAAACATAATAAGTCCCTTTTGTTTTAACCTTGGAGACCAGCCCATGTCTGTGAGTTCCCTCTACATTCTCCGTTAGGGAAGGGCTAAGCCTGGAACTGTACTTTTGGAGTGGAGCCTGCACCGAGTCTTTTCTGACCATCGGACACACTCCCCATCCAGAAACTTGGCCCCGGTACTTTCCTACCTGGCTGGTTTTTAGGCCCTGTCCCGTTTTTTTCTTGGACAGAATCCTGACGACTACGCCAATGTCACAATAAGAGACTCCAGACTCCAGACATCACAAGAAGGTTTGGGGCAGCCACCCGTATAGATAGATAGATAATCCAGGTTGCAAAAGTTATTTGTGTCAAAAAAGTTAGCAAAGGGTAGTTTACATTACTGAGTCCAAGACAGAACTGATCCCCAGAGGAAGGGGAGCGGCTTTTATGGAGAGTTGACCAGAAGTGATGTCACCCTCGGGGCCGCAAGTGATGTCGCCCTCGGGGCCAGGAATGGAAGTGATGTCGCCGTCTGGGACGGGACCGGAAGTGTCTTCTTCTGGGCTTTGGCACCTGGTGGGATTTCCCGAGAATGGTCTGCAGAGAACTGAGAAAGAGAATCAGTGCACCCCTCCATCCCCTGGTCAGATAAGTTGTTACGATTACAGTATATAAGCCCTTCAGCTGCCTCCTACTCACACGTGTGTGACAATATATATATATATATATATATATATATATACAGGAAGAAAAGAAAGGAAACATTTGACATGACACTCCCAGTCACAGTGGGGTATCATTTAGGTGTATTGCTGTTGATATAAAGAAGCCACCCTATGTTTCTTGACACACTTCTGCTGATTAATTTGTTGACTGAATGTCCTCAGTGTTGTTGTGTCACAAAGAGGATGTGCAGAATTGTTCATCATGGTACTCAGTTTTGTTTTAATTCTTTCCTTTGTTATGTCCTCCAGAGGGTCCAGAGTGTGTCTTATAATAGAGCTTTCCCTTTCAGTTAGCTTGTTAATTTGGTGGGCCTCTCTTGAAGTGATGTTACCAATCCAGCTCACCACAGTTTAGAAAATCACACTGGCCATCACAGAGTTGTGGAAGATGTGAAGGATGTCACTTCACACATTAAAGGAACATGGTCTCCTAAGGAAGAAGAGCCTGCTCTGCCCTTCCTTATACAGTGACCAGATATAGAGGGTCTTTGGTACAGCGAAAGTCGATAATCAGTTGGACGTGTCAAAAAAATAAAAATGCCTCCAATCTGGTTTAGGCAAATGACCTTATGTAACCACAATAACTCACACAAATGCTTGTTTTTCTCCAAACATAAATGCCTGGTATTCAGAGTGTGCAAAGAAGAGTGTTATAAAAAATAAAAATAATGTGTTACAAGAAACATCTCTTATCTAAAAACTTCCTTACAATTAAACAAGAAAAATTCAGTTATTATAAAAAGCTGAACCCACGTTAGCATGCATCACGAAAGGTTCTTTATGCTGTTAAGTGTATTTAAATGTATATTCATTTAGTTATATATTTTAAAGATTATGATTTCTGCGTCAGCCCCATCGCCTTTGAAGAACCTAAAATGTCAACAGCTTTTCATTGAGGTGAAATATAGAGACATGGCCATGCGGGAGTGTGTGCGTGAATATTATTTTTGCACGCTAAAGCTTTAAATCAGACAGGATTTTGAATTTCTGCACTTGTCCATAGGGGTTTCTCTTTTGTACTTGGGTATTTCATATGTTGTGACATAATTTCAGACACAATTAATCTTTCTAACTCTGCAGATACAATAGTGCCTTGGGATGAGAAAGAAGTAATAAAAGAGGATGAACAGGTCAAGGTGTTAGCTTAAATATGTCAAATAAGATTAAGCATACATTTAATATATAGCTAATTATTATGTAAAAATACAATTTTATAGCAAACTAAAGTAATTTATTTTTTTGCATTCCCATGACATATGGTCTCATGATAAAAAATAAGTCTTTTGAAACCTTTTTGAAAAAGTTCAGCAAGTGGCATTTGGAAGTAACTTGGGAGAAAAGTCTAAAATTTATGTGCACGTGTTTATGCTTAATCAGTTGTTTTGTACGTCCACTAGCACTTCCTTATGCATAAATAAAGAAGGTGGAATATACGATTTAAGAACACCATTTATGCCAGGTTTATTCAAGGTATAAATGATTCTCCTTCTGTTTACCCAGATGACACTGTCAATGAAGGTTTGAAAATGAAACAGATACGCTAGCAAGAAGAATTTTAAGTAGAAAACTGGGAGACAAAATCAGAAAAAGTTCACAACCGGGAGATCCACCATTTTAAATACCAAGACCAAACCACAAGATGAAATTGAGGGCCAAAAAGTCAGGTACAAGCCAAAAAACAGGAAAGACTTGGGCAAGAAAGTTTTGAAAAGAATGTTTTAGAAAGGCTAGTAAGCCTAACATGAATCACAGGAAAATTAATGGAAGGAATTATTAAGGATAAGATTGAGCAGCACATGGCAAGAACAGGAGTTATTCTGAACAGTCAGCATGGGTTCAGAAGAGGGAGGTCGTGTTTTACTAACATGCCGGAATTCAATGAAGACGCAACAAAAGGATACGATCAAAGTGGAGCATATAATTTTATTTATCTTGACTTTCAGAAAGCATTTGATAAGGTGCCACATGCAGAGGTTGGGCATCAGACTAAAAGAAGTGGGAGTTCAGGGTGATGTTTTTAGATGGGTGCAGAATTGGCTCAGACACAAGAAGCAGAGGGTAATGATGTGAGGAACCTCATCAGAACTGGCCGAAGTTAAGAGTGGTGTTCTGCAGGGGTCAGTGCTAGGGCCGCTGCTATTTTTAATATATATATAAATGATTTAGATAGGAATATAAGTAACAAGCTCATTAAGTTTGCAGATGATACCAAGATAGGTGGATTAGCATATAATTTGGAATCCGTTACATCATTACAGAAGGACTTGGATAGCATACAGGCTTGGGCAGACTTGTGGCAGATAAAATTTAATGTCAGTAAATGTAAATTAATAATAATTCATTACATTTATATCGCACTTTTCTCAGTACTCAAAGCGCTATCCACACAGGGAGGAACTGGGAAGCGAATCCACAATCTTCCACAGTCTCCTTACTGCAAAGTAGCAGCACTACCACTGCGCCACCTGTGAAAATTATTACACATAGGAAGTAAAAATGTTAGGTTTGAATACACAATGGGCGGTCAGAAAATCAAGAGTCCACCTTATGCGAAGGATTTAGGAGTCATAGTGGACTCTAAGCTATCAACTTCCAGACAGTGTTCAGAAGATGTTAGGTTATATAGCGCCTTGATGTGTGGAGTACAAGTCCAAGGAGGTTATGCTCCTTGGGACTTTCAAGACTCGACTTGATGTTTTTTTGTAAGAAATAAGGGGATAAGACTGATGAGCTTTGTTGGGCTGAATGGCCTGTTCTTGTCTAGAGTGTTCTAATGTTCTAATGTTCTAAAAAATATTTAATGACAATAAAAGAAAGCTTCAAAACAGAAAACTGATGTCACATCTGAATTCTTTGTCTAAGAAAAACTCCAAAATGAGGGTCAGAACTCAAAAAAAGACAGAAAAAAGTAAAAATAATAAGATAATGAATCCGGTCAATGTAGAAACATGGCAACAGCATAAACCATTGCTTTAACTTTTAAGCTTGAATCATCGTGGTACCTCTTAAATCTATTCTAAATTTGACGAAGGGTCACATAATTGTGAAATATTCCTCCATTTAAGTTAGAATTTCTAGCTACTGTTATATGGAATAATGTCAAAGGCCACTTGTCATTAATCACACCCCTTTTTTCATTCATTGCTGTTGTTTGTCACTATGCAATATGAGGAGACCCCATAACAGAGATGCATTTGGAAGTAAGAGGTATATGTAGCAGAGGTGAAAATTAGATTGCATTTGTAAAACTAAAGGGGTCAATTAATAAAGCCGCGTATGATGTTTAAAGGCCAGCGATCTGTCTTAGCATTCATTTCAAAGCCCTCATTTAACTGCAAGACACTGTACGTTAAAACAGTTGCAATGCACAGCTGTCAGGTCACCTCATCATGCTCCAAAAGCATCCATGAATTATAGTATTTTTACTACTGAACTCACATCATAATGAGATAAACGACTTTTGTTTTTATTGCTTGAAGGATCGACCCACTGAATTATTGTAAAATTATTTAACATTTTTATTTACATTTTTTCAATTTGCAGATGGTTTTATCCAAACTGACTTATATGAAAGAGGCCAAAAGAAGTGCCACATGTGGGCAAAGGGAACATCAGTTATAAATGCAAGATGGGAGACACTCTCATACAGGAAGCAGCTTCTGAAAAGGGTTTAGGGGTTTATGTTGACACAACATTTGCATAAACTAAGCAATGCACAGAAGCAATTAAAAAGGAAAATAAAATTTTAGGTAATATCATAAACACTGCTCAAAATAAATCAAAGGATATTATTTCAAGGCAAATAAAATGTTAAGTTATGCCATAAAAAACTGTTGAATTTAAATCAGGGCCATTATGCTCAATCTGTATAATACACTGGTAAGTTCATATCTGGAGTGTTGTGTGCAGTTCTGGACACCACGGTACAAGAAAGACATAGCAGCACTGGAAGCTGTGCAGAGGAGAGCAACCAAGTGCATCCTGGGACTTAAAGACATGTCCTACTGTGACAGACTCAGAGAGTTGAACCTGTTTAGAGGAGACAGTGTGGGGACCTAATCCAGGTATTTAAAATCCTCAAAGGCATCAATAAAGGAGATCCAGCAACATTCTTTCAGCTTAAGGGTGAATCACGTACTCGAGGACACCAGTGGAAATTAAAAGGAAGTGAATTTAAGACTGAATCCAGGAAGCATTTCTTTATGCAAAGATTTGTGGGACTCTGAAACCAACTACAGAGGCATGAAGTTGAAGCAGAAACATTGACAGCCTTTAAGAGCTTAGCTATTAGCTAAACAAACAGGCTTGATGGACTGTATGATCTCCACTCATTTGTCAGATTTCTTATGTATGTCAACAACACTTCCTTAGTGGTGGCTCTGAGGCTAGGGATCTGCACCAGCAATCGTAAGGTTGCTGGTTCGAATCCCGTAAATGCCAATAGGGACTCTGCTCTGTTGGGCCCTTGAGCAAGGCCCTTAACCTGCAATTGCTGAGCGCTTTGAGTAGTGAGAAAAGCGCTATATAAATGTAAACAATTATTATAACAATTATTATCAAAGCCATTATCAGCCCAGAATTCAAAGAACAAGAGAGTGGTTAAATGCTTCTTAAACACATTTAGGGAGTCATCACTTTGAATGGAGGTTGGCAGCTCATTCAGTGGACTAGGAGCTACACATGACAAATGTCTGGGTTTGATGTCATGCAGAGGTGGCATCACTAGAGGCCATTTATCAGTAGGCCTGAATGGCAGAGAAGGAGCACAGAACATACAGTAGGTGCCTACTTAGTGACTAGGCAAGCATCAAGGATTTGAACATAATGTATGCTTAACAGGGAGCTAGTGGAATGACCTGAAAAGAAGAGTGACATGTACCCATCTTAACTGGTTGAACACACATTTTGAACCATCTGGACCTCCTTTGTAGCACTTGTAGGTACGCCTGACAGCAGATAGTTGCAGTAGTTCACACATGACAAGCCCAAAGTATGGACCATACTCTGTTGTGATCCTCACAATTCTGTGCTGAATTCAAGCCCTGGATTTTCATAAAGTTATACAGCTATGCTTTAGATTAGTAGCTCTTAACTTTTAGTTTTAGCTAACTCCAATGGAGTTATAACATAGTGTATTGGATGTTTGCATTAAAAAAGTTTGTAATAGGACATGGTCATAGTTATGTTTTAAATGCTACTAAGCTGCTGCTGATTATCATTTGTAAACAAACAAAAGTGGTGTGCTCAATTAACATTGCTTTAAAATCTGAATCACAACAAGTTTCCTTTACCGCAGATGTTGGGTCAGAACTATTATACTGTGACAGACAACTGGGGAAGCTCCCTGAACAGGACGTCTCGAAGACAGAAGGACCAGGGGAGATGATATATTGGGGAGAACACCTCCCCCGGAACACGGGAGGATGAACCCCCTGAAATACGTTGGGACTATGGGCTTGGAGCTTAGAAGCTCATCCCTACTGTGGGGCCTGTGGTCACCACCAGGGGCACCTAGTCACTTGAGGTGTCCTGGATGGCAGCACTTCCACCACACTCGGAAGTGCTGCCAGAAGAAGGTCCAAAGGCACCTGGAGTACTTCTGAGTGTCATGCACTCAATTCCACCACAATTGGGAGTGCTGTCGAAAAGTAATTGAAGAGCACCTGGAATACTTCCGGGTGCAGGGCCGGATTTTCCTATAGGCTAACTAGGCTTCAGCCTAGGGCCTCAAGATCAAGAGGGGCCTACACTCAAATTGTTAGCAAAATTTTATTATCTCTCATGTAATTTACAAACTTAAAAATGGAAGGTGAAAGGGCCTCATAAGTGGAATAGCCTAGGGCGTCTTTTCATATAAATCCGGCCCTGTCCGGGTGCGATATAAAAGGGGCCGCCTCACTCCATTGTGGGATACGAAGTCGGGAGGTGGAGTACAGAGCTTGCGGGAGAGGAGTGGAGGTAGCAGAAGAGAAAGAGAGAGAAGCGAAAAGAAAAGAAAATGAAAAGAAAAGAGCAGAAGGGACTGAGCTATTTGTGGTGATTTGTGTACTGTGTGCCGGGAAAAGGAAAAGAAATAAAAAGCGTGTGTACTTTGGGACTTCTGTCTGTCTGTGTCAGGGCTCATTTTTCCACATATACATATGGATATGTAACATTGGTTGCTTAGTTTTGTTTTGTTCCAAACAGTATTGTTGACCCTTAACTTCCAATTTTGAGTACAATTCTTGTTTTTCATGTCATCTCCCTGAAGGAACATTACCGCGTTTTTCTTCAAACAGAGAACCATAGACACATAGATTAAGTTATTAAGTAGTGTAGTAGACAGTAGGATTTAGGGACTTTTAAAACTCGACTTGATGTTATTTTGAAAGAATTAGGTGGCTAGGACTAGTGAACTTTGTTGGCCTGACTTGGCCTGTTCTTGTCTAAATCTTTCTAATATGTTCTTTTGCTCTCAAAAATCCTCACCACTTTTCATGTCATATATACTCTAGGTTTGGTTGTACATACAGAAACAGTATCAGAAGCCTCCATTAAATACCTGGTCAAGTCATTGCATGTGTGAAACTTGCACATTCCCTCAATGTGCACACAGACTGTTCTCTGAATACTCTAGTTTATTAATACATCTGTAAATTTAGCCGATAGACAGACAGAACTTATATTTGTTCCCAGGGGGAAATTTGGCTGTCTACAGAAGCTCTTTAACCTGCAATGTCTCCATCCTGGGTATGGTGTTAACCTGCAACCAACCCTGCAAGCAAATCCTCCAACTTGTAGGGAGAACTCGGGGGTTGGCAGCATTGACTGGCATTCCACCCACTGTAAAAAAAAACTCACACTGTTCCAATGTGGTGCTGTGGTCTTGTAGTGTGGTGGGTATGGCAACAAGCTATTGGCACATGCTGCCAACTTCTCTCTCTCTCTGTTTAAATAATATATATATATATATATATATATATATATATAAAATAGGTAGATAAATAAATAACTAAATATACACACACACACACAATGGTCTGAACACACACCAGAATGACTAGTAGCAAGAAAATGAAAAAGAAAGAAAACTTCTGACTTGGCAGTCCCAGTCCCAGTGAGGCATTATGCAGGCGTATTGCTGTTGGCATAAAGGAGCGCCCACAGCACTTTTTGACACACTTATGCTGAATGATTCATTTGCTGAAAGTCCTCGGTGTTAGTGTGTTAGATAGAAAATGAGCAGCATTGTTCATAGTGGCACTCAGTTTTGTTTTAATTCTCCCCTCTGCTATGACCTCCAGGGAGTATAGAGTGCACCCCATAATCGTGTCTGCCCTTTTAATTAGCTTGTCGATTTGGTGGGCCTTTCTTGAAGTGATGTTACCAACCCAGCACACCACAGCATAGAAAATCACATTGGTCGTCACAGAGTCACTGAAGATGTGAAGGATGTCAATTCCCACATTCAAGGAACACAGTCTTCGAAGAAAGGAGTCTGCTCTGCCCTTTCTTATACAGTTCCAGTCCAAAGGCACTGGAGAAATAAAAAAAACTTATTCCTCACAATGCTGCCAGCTTTGCCCAGGTAAGAATAAGCCTTGTGGAGCAGATGAATATTTGCATCCTCCGCTCCATTTTTTGTCCAGTACGTGGTATGGCTGAGTGCATATGTATGCCCTGCAATGAGCCAGTGTTTCATTTAAGGTGGATTCCTGTAATAATAAAAAAAGTTCACACAACAGATAGCAAATACATACCATATTCTCACTTTTGTACATTCTAAAACAGCTGTTTAGATTACTTGCCTTCACATTTCTTTTCTGAACATTGTGTTTGTAAAGCTGTTTTTCAGACATTTTGCAAGTCTTTTTTGAACATGTAAGTCTCTAGTGATTACACACAAACTGACAGCCTGGTTCCGCACCACCTTTGAATTTATTTTCTTGGTTCAGCAGCAAAAGATGTTGTCATGGAAACTCTCCACTATGGGTTATTGTTTCTCTGTCCTTGGTACTTATTTGACTGTTTTGTAGCTTGAGGTCTGCCTGGAGTCTGATGGGTGTGTACTATCTGCTAAGATACTTGACCTAAACTTTTCGATTGCTTTAATGAAATATTACCTGCTTGTGCTTTTCTAATATCTTGCTCTAAAAGTGCCAGCCTATGTAAACTCACTTCCAAGATGAATGTTCACCTTAATCTGATATTTGCCATAGGCTCCATCTTTGGCTCACTGCAATCTCTTTCTTCCCTGTAGAAACGGTTATAGGAAATGGTGTGTGAGAAATTGTCTTTAAATATAAACACAATATATATTGTTAGTGCTGGTATTTTAGGCGACAGTTTAAATTAGATACATGCATATGTGGCACACTAGCACTTCTGTCTCATAGCCTCTGTTTTTTTAGCACTGGGCTGGTCACTGTCTGGTTTGCACATTCTTCTCATATTGGCATGGGTTTTCTCTTGAAACTCTTTTTTCCTCCCGATCCCAACAATCTGTAGGTTAGATTGACTAGTAGAACTAAATTGGCCCAGTGTTAGTAAAAGTGGATGTGTGTAGTGGTCTGAAAAAGACCCAGCTAAGATTCACACCACCCGTTGACTGTGACTGTTTTTCTTTTTTTTGGTGGGGACCCCAGCAACGCATCTAGCCCTGGCCTGACTCACACACACTCCCTCACAGAGTCAAAGAAGCAAACAACAATAAAACAGAAATTGACTAATGTATTAAACAACAATAAAAGAAATCTAACTACACAAACTAAAACAATCCCACCCCAGTTCCCTTTCCAGCAAATACACAATAAACATGAACTCAGAAACAACAAACAAAAACTACACATGACGAAGTGCATAACAAAGTCCATAGGAAATAGTAACCAATGTAATGAAATGATGGAAACTGAATAATCCAGAGATCAGCTCCTGTAAGTAAATGTAAAGAACAGTCCTACTGGTATATCATGATTATAAAAAGTGATGGGATCGGGAGCACTCCTTCTCCGAAGGTCGACGAACAATCCAATTCAGTCCTCACACAGCAGGCAATACAATACAATACAGTTTATTTTTGTATAGCCCAAAATCACACAGGAAGTGCCGCAATGGGCTTTAACAAGCCCTGCCTCTTAACAGCCCCCCAGCCTTGACTCTCTAAGAAGACAAGGAAAAACTCCCCAAAAAAAAAAACCTTGTAGGAAAAATGGAAGAAACCTTGGGAAAGGCAGTTCAAAGAGAGACCCCTTTCCAGGTAGGTTGGGTGTGCAGTGGGTGTCAAAAGAAGGGGGTCAATACAATATAATACACAGAACAGAACAATTCCTCAATACAGTATAAAATAAAGAGTTTTTTAGAAGTAAAAAAAATAAAAATTTTAGAAGTACGGAGCAGAAATTAACAGTAGATGATATCATATAATAAGATTTGGATATTTTTAGAGTCCTGGAGACCTCATCCATCAAGCTGCCTCCCCCATTTGGCCATTCCACGGGTGAAACAGTGTTGGGCCAGCCAATCCAATGAAAGGACCCCTCTTTCCCACGATTCCTGCGATCCTCCAGCAGGGATGACTTTACCTTAGGCAGGAAAACAACTTGGCAGGTGGGCCGTGGCACCAAGTGCCACATTTGAGTACCGAGAAGAGAAACAGAAAAGGTGAAGGTTAGTATCCAATTCTAACTATCATGTTACTTATGTTTTAGTGCTAATGACTAACAACAGAGATGCAGTCTGTATAGTTAATCAGCAGCTCTAGTCAGGATATGCTAACCTGAAGTAGTGAGTCTTCAGCCGGGATTTAAAACCTGAGACTGAAGGGGTATCCATTATAGTAGCAGGCAGACCATTCCACAGTTTAGGGACCCTGTAACTAAAAGCTCGACCTCCCATTGTTATTTTGTTAATCCTTGGAACCATAAGCAGACCGGCATCTTGAGATCTTAATGTGCGCTCTGGTTTGTAAGTCATGATAAGTTCAGACAAGTAAGCCGGACCTTGGCCATTTAATGCTTTATATGTTAAAAAGAGGATTTTGAAATCTGCCCTAAACTTAACCGGGAGCCAGGCAGACACCAGACAGTCCATAAACACCAACAGGAGATAATCCAGGACAAGAACAATAATCCAAAGGCCAGGAATGGGAAGACAAAACAGACGGGTAACTGGCCACCTTTTAAAACTCGCATTGGCCTTCTTGTTCCCAGCAGCCCCTGTACCCTTGGCAGTTATCTGATTAGAGCCACTGCAGGGACTGCTGGGAGATTAATTTTTTTACTCCCTGGTAGCACTGCTACATGTGTGAATGTGCTTTGCAATGGCCTGGTGTCCCAACCAATGTTTACTTTGTTCTTGATACTCCTGGGCAATGATATAGTGCCCAGTGACCTTTTATCCTAATAATGAGTTTGGGAAATGGTTAGATGGGGAATTTTTAAAAATTTAATTCAATTTCAATTCATTTCATTTTTGTGTACTGCTTTGATGCCCTATGCATTTGAAACCTTGAACAGATTAAACCCTGGACATCTTGTAGTTCATGACTGGCCATAAACCAGAAGTGAGTGAGAGACACAACCAAAAAATAAAGTGCAAAAATAAACTGTCCTTTATTATAAGAAGTGCCAATGCCAGGGCCTTGGGTCTTCAATCTGTAAATCTGGCAGACCCAGCAGGACCTTGATAATAGGACCAATGCCAGTGGAACAGTAAAAGAGGTAGGCACAGGGGTGCAATTTGAAAAAAAGGGTGCAATTTATTTTGCAATGCATACTTCAATAAATAGTTCAAAAATTACACTATCCAAATTTGAAAATAATGAATGAGTGGTTAAAACATGCTTTAAAAATTCACAATGAATATCTAAAAAAAAAAAAAATCTTGAAAATTACACACACTCAGCTCTCCTTTCTCTTTGGGCACTTCACATATGAGTCCATTTAGTCCCAATAAGCTTTCTCTTAGTTAAGAGTTTCATTTTGTTTGGCCTTCTCTGTCGCTAAAGCTCAGAGGGTCGCTAAGCTTTCTGTTTCAAAGGAATTCCAGCCCGTCTCATACAACAAAATATGCTGACATCTATGAGCAACAACCTCCTATTCTCTCTTCTTCAACTGACCTCCTACCAAATTCTTGTACGGTTGATATAAACTCCCGCTATCAGCTGACAAGGAACTGGTCAGCCAATAAAGGAAATATGAAAAATTTGTTTCATTCTGAGATAAATGGATACAGACCACCCATAGTGTCTGCTTAGGCATATTACACAGCACCAGGGTTTTACCATCCAATCCCCATAGACAATCCTTGGGATCTTGCAATTTGAATGTAACCCACGCAATGTGCCTCATACTGGTACGAAAGCACTGTAAGTATTCCATGTCCACCTGCTACAACTGGGTTTCTCAGCTAACTTCAGACACATTCTCTGTGCTGCCAAACCATTCACATTCTTTCCAACTTAGTGGCTGACTCCCTCCAGGACGATGGTCCTGTTTTACCTAGAGGCGTGTATATGTGAGCATGTAGGCATGTAGTGCAAACCTTCACTAAAATTGCATTCTCATACCACTACAGATCTGCTTTCAATAGAGTGGGACTCAATGCACCGTCCCAATTCCTATAGGTAAGTGCGGCTGAAGAAGAATAAGTTAGGTATTTGTCAAGCTGAATTTACTTCTTCACAAACATGGTATACATTGTGAAAGGATTTCACAAACACAGGAAAAGGTTTGGGGGCAGCCACCTGTCTACTTGAAATAGGCTGCCAACGATGAAAGTTTGGTTCAAACACTCAACAGACTTCAGTCCAACAAAAAAAACAAAAAGACAGGCAAACATGACAGTTTTAAAGTCAGCCAGGGGAAGTGATGCTATCAGGGCCGAAACCGGAAATGACGTCATCTTGCCCGGAACTGAAAGTGACGTCATCAGGACCAGAACTGGAAATGATGTCATCAAGTCCAGGCGAATTTTCCTGTAGTTGGTCTACCAATGAAAAAGAGGAAGAATCAGTGCACTCTGCCACCCCCTGGTCTGGCATGAAATTATCCCTTTTTGAGCCCTTCAGTTGCCCCCCATGCGCACGTGTGTGACAACATGCATTTGCCACATAAAATTGTGTTCTAAAGTTAAGCATTTTCAATATATTTAAAAAAATACATAGCCTGGCATTTTATAACGGAATCTATGGGGCACAAGACGCTCGGAAAAACAAAACCCTAAAAACTTTAACGAATACATCGATTTTTCAAGTCAAGGAAGTTGTCAAGCATTGATTCATGTCTTGAAATTACACATACATTATAAACTAGCTTATACATGTCAATTTTGATCAAAAAAACAACAATATTATGAGATTCAGAGAAGATTGGCTGTGAGCTCTACCTCAGTGCAACAACTTTTCACTCTCAAGGGTTTAGTTTTCTCTCGTAAGACAAAATCACAGTAAACTTTTCATGCCACGTGCTTGGTGCTGTGTTAATTTACTTTTGTATTTATGCGAGAACTCTTCCCATGAAGGCACTGCTATCACACAAGCAAAAGAGAAAAAGTATCTTTACCTTGAGAAAAATGGTAGCAGGAATATGCTGTAAAACGATTAGTTCTAGATCCCTTTTGTTATCATTTGAAACACACAATGCACATTTTCTTGTATAGGACCTTTTGCCACTTCAACGAGGATGTATTTGGTACATTTTTAGACATTTATTTTCCGATGGCACCTTGTGCTCCACTGGTTACATTATAAAACTCCAGGACTGGCGATGTATTTTTTAAAATTTTTAGAAAATGCTTAACTTTAGAACACAATTTCATGTGGAAAATGCATATATACCCTGTATTTTTACTGTACTGGACTGTACCATTAAACACAGTAACTTATATTGAAAACCGTTATCTCTATAACACGGCCTGTCACAAGTGATTCTGTGACAAGTTCTCAGGTAAAATGGACATATAAACTTTAATAATTACATAATGAGTACATAAAGTTGCAACTGATTAAAATAAGTGGAGCCCATCACAATCTGTACATTAATTAATTATGGAACTATGGCCAGGTGACAACGGAGGAGTGGAAAACAGAAAGTTCAGTCAGCAGCAACCCTGGAGAGTTATAACAGTTATGGTGAGTTATAACAGAAAAGTTCAAAGGCAAAGCCAGACAGAGCCAGATTCATGGAGACCTCAGCCTTCTGGGCATAACATACCATATATACTCGTGTTTAAGTTCTCCCACAGATAAACCGGGGCTTGATTTTACCGTATATTTTCCAGTATTTTATAATGTCAGTCATATAAGTCGAATGCAGAAAACTCATGCTATTGGTCTAAAAGATTACGATATGCTAATGCTCACCTGAGAGAGTAACCACGGAGCACACTGCATTTTTTTTTATGTATTGTGCCTACATGACCACACTGTAATACTCGAACTATTCTGAAGCAACGTTTGCACTGTTTAGTGTTTTTTGTATCTCACACCCTCATACACCTTTATCGTAAGAGCATCCCTTATCTACAATGGAGCGTTCGATCAGAAGAAAATGTGAAACTTGTTTTAAATTAAAAGTTACTGAAGTGGCGAAAGAAATTGGTAACTGCGCTGCTGCAACAAAATTCGATGTGTCTGAGAAACTGGTGTGAGAATGGAGGAAGAAAGAAGATGTAAAATAAAAAAATCAAGTGTATTTTTGAACGGGCGTTTAAGTTGAGGTCTGATTTTATGATCGATTTTTCAGGTTTCAATACCCGACTTATATGAGAGTATATACGGTACATTATACTTATATTTTAATATACAATGTCACTGATAGCCTACAGTGAATTAACTTTAAAGTTCTGCAGTTTACCTATCGGACAAAGGGTGGAATGGAGGATGCAATTATCTCTCTGCTCCACAAGGCTCATTCTCATCTGGACAAAACTAGCAAGATTATGTTGTTTGATTTCTTCAGTGTCTTCAATACCATCCAGCCATTCCTGTTAAGAGGTAAACTCAGAGATTTGCAGGTGGATGAGCATGTGGTGTCCTGGATAACAGACTATCGCCGGGCAGAACGCAGTTTGTGAGGTTCCAGAACTATGTCTCTGGTGTGGGTGTGTGCAACACTGAATCACCACCACGAACAGGCCTGTCTCCCTTTTTCTTCACGCTGTACACCTCAGACTATAAATATAACAGCAGGTCATGTCACTTGCAGAAATTCTCAGATGATTATGCAACTATGAAGTGTATTGATAAGGGGGATAAGACAGAGGAGAGGAGTGAAGTGAAGTGGAGAACTTTGCTTCTTGTTATTTCCTCTCAAGGGGTGTCTCCTAGCTTCGTCAGAGGAGAGCAAAGACAAGGCTGTTAGTGCCAGCGCCCCGTCTCTCCCAAACGGGGTATAGCATACCTGCAATGAGCCGGGAAGGTGCTCTTCTGTCACTCATGTGTGACAATGGATAGTTATGACCATTGAGTAAAACCTCTTTCTGAATCTACTGGTGCCATTTACATAATTGTGCAATGCAAATCTGTCTCATAGAATACCTTATTCTGCAGTTGTTGAAAAGTAATTAAAAAAAAAAAAAAGAAACTTTAATTCATACTGCAAAAATATTCAAGGAAATGTGCTGCAGCACTGAGACACCCTTTTGGCCTAAACTAATACAAACAATTCAATATTTTATGACATTTGATTAGACAGTTATTAGGAATGCATGAACCTTTCCGTTCTCTACGACAAATTCAACTCAATAGTCTATTAAAGTATTCAATATTTGCTTGTTTCTGTAAATCTGTTCTTCTGAAATAGAAAAATAGGACAAGTTACAGTATTACTCAGGAAACTTAATCATTCCGAAGGAGTGTTTTATGGCTGGATTGTCATATAAATGACTAGTGTCTAGTGACCAGGAAACCTGTCTTGTCAAATAGTATGACTGGCTAAATTACAACTAAATACGGTTGTCTACAGTTATTGAGGAGTAAAATGAAAGATAATATGCTTCGGAATGTGCAGGACTGACAAAAATTAATGGAAAATCATAATGAAAACATAAATATTTAATCAGGCATGAGACTTTTAGAGTTAACCCGATTTTTTAATATTTATGACTGAGATGGATGATTGTCAGCTAAAAAGAATCATTAAAAAATGTAAAAAACCTATCCAATCATATTTTCTAAAATAACACAAACATATTTACTTTATTATGGTAAAGGAATTACATGAAATGTACTTTTTTAATTGCTTATAGTATGTTTTAGATTGGGCAGCACGGTGGCGCTGCTGCCTCACAGTTGGGAGACCTGGAGACCTGGGTTCGCTTCCCGGGTCCTCCCTGCGTGGAGTTTGTATGTTCTCCCCGTGTCTGCGTTGGTTTCCTCTCACAGTCCAAAGACATGCAGGTTAGGTGGATTGGCGATTCTAAATTGGCCCGTTTGTGTGTGTCCTGCGGTGGGTTGGCACCCTGCCCGGGATTGGTTCCTGCCCTGTGTTGGCTGGGATTGGCTCCAGCAGACCCCTGTGTTCGGATTCAGCAGGTTGGAAAATGGATGGATGTTTTAGATTATTTATTGATCACCATAGTATACTAATGTATTTGTAGGCATTGTAGGGAGGCTTTGTTTATTCTTCTGTGAGTTCTCCTTATCTTGATTTATTTTTCAAATCACATCAAATACAAGTCTTCTTGTTTTTACAAAAGATATACAACCAGTAATGAAGCTCTGTGTGATTCACCTTCTGAAAATGACTTGATTGTTATCTAGAATAATAAGGTCATAAAATGTCAAAGATGTTTGATTTTGCTTTTGTTCCAATGAATTATTTTGTTTAGACTTTCAATAAAATGTCTATAGTTATTATATTAGCCATTTAAGAAGCAAAGATTATTCCAAATGGTAAATCTTTAATTATTAACAACAATTGATTAGTAATTCAATTTATGATTATATTATGTATGAGGATAATGTGTTTTTTATTGAACACCTCATCAAACACTCGGCTAATTTGTTTACATGGAATTCTGCTGTTAACCATAAAACTCAATAGCCCTGCTGCTGAATGTGTAATGCGGAAATATTAAAGATGATTCATGGTCTTCTCTATATGTCTGAGGTTTCCTATATGATGATGTACTGTATAATCATTATGCTTTTAATGTTTATAAATGGTGTGAGACTATAATAGTTAGGGTTTGGTGCCCTTGTTACAATACCGCTGCACACAAAGCTGACATCTTTGTTAGTCTTCAGCTGTGCATCTAAGGCAGGCAATAAGTTGACACAGCCAGTGCTTTTTTGTGCTGCCACTGTTTTGTTAAAAATATGAAAAGAAACATAGGCATGGCACAAAAGAACGCATTGTGTTAGCTAGGAAAACTAGAAGCTTATCGGAATTAGAAGGTCAATTCCAGTTCCCTTTTTTTGTCTTTGAAGGGGGGGTGGGGGGCATATCCTTGTCTTGTCATTGAAGCATTTTCTGATTTAGTCTTTAGTAAGGGTGAATTCTGATGGAGCAACCATATACTATGCTGTTCTTAAATCTCCACACGGTGTTCTAATTAGCTTCACAACTAGCTTTTAAATGATCTCTGACATCCAAAAACCCTACAAGACAGTCCACTACACAATAGTGTAAAAGGTACTTAGATCACAATGGGTTCAAACCCTTAAATGATGTAAGTCCTCCAAAAGCACAGCAGTTTCTACTCAAGGTCTTTCCTTAAAGATACACAACATGAACAAAAAAATATTCTTTATTTTAGCAATGTGAAATCCTTTCTACAAAAAATATAAGTACTACTATAAATAAATCCTTGATCCTTATTATGAGGTAAAGCTCTTTTTTTAGGCCAATGAATTATTCAACAAAAGTGTGTCAAGAAACACTATGGGGGCTTCTTTATACCAACAGCAATACGCCTCACTGAGACTGGAACTGCCAAGTCAGAAGTTTTCTTTCTTTTAAATTGTCTTCCTTTAGTCATTCTGTTGTGTATTCAGACCATAGTGTGTGTGTGTGTTTGTGTATATTGTGAAGATATAAAAAACTACCTATTTACTATATATCATATATACTCATGTATACATTGGGTCTTGAAACCCCAAAAATTGATCATAAAATCAGACCCCAACTTACTTAATTTTTTTTTTACATCTTCTTGCTTCCTCCAATCTCTCTGCAGCAATGCAGTTACCAATTTCTTTCGCCACTTCAACGACATTTAATTTAAAACCAGCTTCATATTTTCTTCTGATCGAACGCTCCGTTGTAGATAAGGGATGTTCTTACGATAAAGGTGTATGAGGGTGTGAGATACAAAAAACACAAAACAGTGCAAACATCACTTCAGAATAGTTCGGGTATTACAGTGCGGTCATGTAGGCACAATACATAGAAAAAAAAGGGCGTGTGCTCCATGGTTACTCTCTCAGGCGGGCGGTAGCTTATACAACCGACATTATAAAATACCGGAAATACTGGGTTGGTTAATTTGTTTTCAATCCTATTTTTGTCAAATTGATCTATTTGTATGGAATGATGTGTGATTTCAATAAAATCAATAAAATTAAAAAAAAAAGAAAATACCGGAAATTATACGGTAAAGCCCCGACTTATCCGCGGGAGAACTTCAACACGAGTATATACAGTAGTACATTTCCTGTCTATCTGTGTCTATGTCTATGGCTGTTTCTCCATAATCTAATATATTTATACTAATATAAAACTTCACTTGCCAAAAGGTTATTCAAGTTTTGTCTGCTGAAAAGTTAAAAGGTGTCACACATGCATATCAGAGGATCACCTTCCAGGCTGTTTGGAGGTAAGCAATACCATCCCGAGGTGAGAAGTTAGCACAGTCGCTAACACTTTTTTCTCTTTTCTCACCCACAACAGTGAGAAGATGCCCACTGAGGGCAATTGACTTTGAGAACTACAGAAGAGAACAACTCCCCAGACAAAGGCATCTTATATCAGACCTGAACAGCAAACAGCACAGAGCTCCTGAGGAAGACCTGCTCTATCGAGTTAAAGAACGTCACAAAGACTCCTTTGTTTTATTTAAATTGCCTGTAACACAATCAAGTATTCCTTTTGTTAGATAAGTGTCATTCCAACTGTCCACAAAGAGCAAAACAGTTTAAAAATCAAATGGCATCTTATATATAAAAGTCACTGTGTGTGTTTGTGTTTGTTTATTTATACAATTCCACAATTTTGGTCTAATCTCAAGAAAATTTTGTACACATATCCTACTTTGTCAGGAAGACATTTTGGAACCAAATTTTTGACGCTTTGGGTACCTTTGGGTTTTTTGTTTTCCTTATTACTCCAATGAGTTTTAAGTACAATGCATATTCTCAGATTTTGACCCCTGAAAATGTATTTAATTTATTTTTAGGACTCAAAATCTGGGAAAAGGAAGTGTCCTGTATCTGAGCAAAGTGATTTGTTATACCTAGTTATTATCTAAGAAAAACTTTTTAAAACTTATCATTACTTATTCATTTTTTGTCAAAACCATACTTCCTAAGAAAAGGACTGCAACTGGCAAAGTGTCTTCTGCTGCCAATTAGAAGTTATATAGTTCTGCCTTAAAATGTTTGCCCAGGTAATGCCAGGTGCTGCTGCTATAAAACGTAAATGGCTTCACCAAAGAAACTTAAACAATACCAATAATTCTAATAAGATATTCACAAAAAGTATTCCACAATCAGATTTTACCTAAATGAAAAGCATCCGTGTAGGCTTTAAATACACGCTTATTATTATGCCTACATAGTACAGTGGAAATTCGGTTCACGACCATAATTCGTTCCAAAACTCTGGTCGTAAACTGATTTGGTCGTGAACTGAAGCAATTTCCCCCATACAATTAATCCGTTCCAGACCGTACGAACTGTATGTAAATATATATATATATTTTAATTTTTAAGCACAAATATAGTTAATTATACCACAGAATACACAGCGTAATGGTAAACTAAATGTAAAAACATTGAATAACACTGAGAAAACCTTGAACAACAGAGAAATGTAACACTACAAGAGTTCGTGCTATAGTGCTAGGAACCGCTCGCTAAAAACACTTTGTTTTTAATGAGTTTTAAGCACAGGGGAAAAAATGAACATTTGAAAAATCCATAATTTAATAAACCACCAAGAAAAGTAACATTGCAACAATGCAGGCTATGAACTGATCACTGTAAACAACTGAAAACAAAAACAAGCCTTCTCTACCTTATGCGTCCCTCCCTCTCTCGTGCGCGCACGCCTGTGTGTGTGTGTGTGTTTGTCTGTCTCTCTTTTGCGAGCCTGGAGCGCCTGTGTGTCTCTGTAACGCGCTCCTGTGTGTGTGCACGCCTCTCTCTCGCGCACACTCCTGTGTGTGTGCGCGTCTGTCTCTCTCTCGCGCTACCTGTGTGTGTGTGGGTCTGTCTCTCTCTCGCGCTGCCTCCGTGTGTGTGTGTGTATGTGTGTCGCGCTCTCTCACTCTCTCTCTTACTTGCTGAACAGGAAATGCACAGGGAGAGACTGAACATGTACAAACCGAAAGGGAACCTGGCTTGTTTGTATACCAAGTGTATGGCCGTGAACTGAGGCAAAAGTTTGGCAAACTTTTTGGTCGTAAACCGATTTGTACGTGTACCGAGACGTTCGTGAATCGAGGTTCCACTGTACAATGAAATTCTTGCATATCTCCTACAGAATAGCAGCATACATAGAATTAAATATACATTATCAGTCTGAAGTTTGGACACACCCAGAAAAAAATCATGTATTTGATACAAATTAATAATTTTTTATCAAGAGACCGTTAAATTGATTTAAAAATACAGCAACATGTATTGTATGTGCATTAAGTGTATCATCTCATCCTCTGCTTGCATGTGCTTGACATAATATACAGCATATACACTAAGCTGTACCAGGGGATAGCATATTGTGACTAGTTTGCTTTGGATTGCCTTTGCTTTTAGGCAATTCCATTTTGCTTTTGTGCTCTATAGAGCTTGCTTTTGTTCATAGAGTGATTTTGTCAAAAATAAACCTTTTATTTTATAAAGATGCTTTGTGGCCCTTTATATCTAGGTGCAATTAGACAGGATTATCCCCCTCCTAGTGGGCATTACTGGAATTGCTTTTGGAATTGTAGGGACGTATGTACTCATGGACTCCCATTATCATGACGCTGATGTGTTTTGATTTCAGAGGTTCTGTTCTGCACCCCATTTTTGTGAAGAACTGTTATTTGAATATTTGTGATCACTGAGTGTATAATGCAGGCAGACAACCCCTGGAATGTATTTTTTATGAATAGTGGATCGCACAATGAATTATAGGCAGGGAAATATAGATCTATGTGGTAATGCCTTCATCAATTATTATTATGGACTGAATAAATATAACAGAGGCATTTTAAATTTCAAAATGTCAAAAAAATGAAAGGAAAGATTTATAGATATGTGATAGAGAAAATAAGCTCAAAAGAGCTCTTCTCTTTGTGCCAGTCATGACCTAAGAATTCAGCTGTCACAGTTGCTTAATTCTTTGTCTACAGTGAGAACCTAGGTGGATAATTGCAATAATTGCGTGTATTCCAAGTGCCACTAAATATCCTCATCGACATGTGGATGCAGGTATTTCTGAAACAAAGCCAAAGGCTGATTCATCCTCTCTAGTCAAATTCACTTATTTATTGTTGCTACATAAAATCAAGTTGTCACAATTTGTTTCAGCAGGTATAATAAAAATGTTAGATAAACTGCATAAACTTTCTTAACAACTAGCCATCTATTTTTGTTGTTCAATGTTTAAGCAATTCCCGCCTATTAGAGAGCTATTAAATTTAAAAGCAGAATTATACATTGTACATGAGCTGGTTGTCATGCCACCCACCACAAGCTGACACCCACCCATCCGTGATGAGTTTTCATACTGATATCAGGTTGACACTTTTCTTTTTGATAGGGACAGATTTATATGAAAGTAAGGAACTACTGCCAACATGATGAAAACTATCCATTTGTGGCATTTTTTAAGAGCAGACTCCAAGACGTTAGACTATTGGCTATAAGACATTGAGTAAATGAGACATTAACATACTGACCATGTCTAGTTCCTCTAATCAAAAGGAGAAAATAGGTACAAAGTCAGGTATATCTTTAGATCCATTGTAATTTGCAGACAGACAGAACTACTCAATGGAGGATGCAGTTCTTCATACCAGTTATACACATTTGGAGAAACCAAACTCCTTTGGGACTTTACATCAGCCTTTAACAGAATGAAGCTTGTTATCCTCTGCAATAAATTATAGAAGTTACAGGTGGGCCCCAATCTCACCCTATGACGTATGGATTTTCTGCTTCACAGGCAGCAGTTTGTTAAGGCTGACAATTATATTTCTGCAGACTATCATCATCAATAGGAGCTCCACAAGGCACAGTGTTCCCCCTATACTCTTCTCTGTCTATACTAATTGCTTGAGAGGATCTGATAGCAAACATTTAGCTGTCAAGTTTGCAGATGATACAGTATTCATTTATAGCAGCACTACTTAAATGAACTACAAATCCCAGCTTCCCCGGGAGTACTTCATTATTGGTCAGTTTCGGGTTTCTAAAAAAACTACACTATCCCAGGGAGCAAGCACACCCTGCTTGAGATGAATGCCTGTGATAATTTTGAAGACCTGAATTAAGATCCACACAGAGTCTCCTCTGTTCAAGACTCGACAAGTTTAATTCTCTGAGTCTTTCAGAGTAGGACTTGTCATTAAGTCCCATGATGCACTCTTGGTTGCTCTCCTCTGCACAGCTTCAAGTGCTGCTATGTCTTTCTTGTACTGTGGTGACCAGAACTGCACATAATACTCCAGATGTGGTCTCACTAGTGCGTTAAATAGTCTACGTATAATGTCCCTCAAATTATATTCAGCAGTTTTTATGATATAACCTAACATTTTATTTGCCTTTTTAATATCTTCTGTGCATTGCTTAGATGATGAAAATGTTGTGTCAAGATAAGCACCTAAACAAAAAAAATGACCTATTCTGAAGCAGTCATAGCACAGCAGGAGTTTAAAATTAAATTCCTTTGCCATTATAATGTTTTAACTTTTTGAAGTTTGCCACTGTGTAGTGTTTTTGATACTTCTGACTGAGCCTGATAATCACATACCTGTTTATGACACTGCCTTCCCTTTACTAAGTGCAAAGAACTTGGCTTTTTAATGTCGCAGAAGCTCTTTCCTCTTAGGTGATTGTGCTGGCTGCCCACCCATTAATAACTTGGGTTTTCTACAGTCAGAAATTCTTTCTGCACTCTGAGATATGTCCTTTGACCTCAAAACTGGCTCTCGGCCCAGCAGGGGGAAGTTCTGGTATGTTGTGCTCAGTTGATCAGCATACCTTGGAGTCATGCATGGCCAGAGATTGAAGGTCGGGAGATTGCTTAGAGACTGACCAAAAAAAATGCTTTGATGATTTTCACTCAGATGAAAACCAGTTAAAAACTTAAAAGTGCTCAATGCCTAAAACAAAATAGAAGCTTAGGAATTGTAAAAGCAATCATATAGTAGTCTATACTGGAGCCAAAAATGAATCCAATTCACTGTTTCGGGTTTAATTATGAGTAAAAACTGCATAGCCTTTGTGGAGCATATAAAAAAAGAAGTCTTTGCGAAGGAGTTTTTCCATATGGTTAAGAGATGATAACAAGAATGAGGTGGTGGTCCTTTTATAACGGGTTAAATGATTATAGGGGGTGTCAGTTTAGGGTTAGTTTTTCATCTGTGTTGGTGACTTCTGAACTTTGGTGGGAACAGGCAGATGTGTCACTCTACTGCTCTTCATCACATATCTGAGTCTCTTTTAATTTTGTCCCCATAACCTTAGCTGAACAGTCGCAATCTAGAAAATGAGTGAATGCCACTTGCTGTTTGGAGCAACACCAGAAATCTCAAGCACTCTAACAAATGAAAAGATGCACAATTTTTGCACACAATGCATGTAATGCAAATGTATACATAACTTTAAATAAAGAAAACGTTCATTTTTAACAGCATGGGGATACAAAGTTCTTTACAGCTGGTTCGAAAAAAGAAGCCCTTTGTTCATAAACATTACACCTGTATGTACTGCCATTAGATGCAAGCTTACTGTGTAAGTGTGGTTCCCAAACTGACATCAACAACTGAACCAACTCCATATGGGTGGCCTCCATCTTAGAACACACATTCACGCACGCATTCACACTCCTTGGATATAAATCAAAGGACGTTACGCACACATCCACACTCCTTGCAGATAAGAAGACAGTATAAACCATTACGTGAGGCAGCATCTGGAGTATCATGTGCAGGTTTGGTCACCATGCAGCAGTCTATCATTATTTGGAATACATGCATTTCATGTGTGTTCCATGTCTACAAAGATCTGGGTAAGTGTAGAGTGAAGGAAAATGCGAGAAATGCAAGAAATGCTGAACACAATACCTAAACCAGAAACTTTTTCTATGTTATAGTAATAATGATGTGAAGTGTATAATGTGCAAAGACTTTAGTCCAAATATCAAATAAACATGTGTGCTTTTTATTCAAGAATATAACCAAAGAAAAAAAAAGCATTCGATTTACATGTGGCTGTCAATGAGTTAAACACTCAAGCTAAAATGTCGAGACCGGGTTCGAGACCGGGCACTCCGTGTTTTGAGTAGTGAGCTGCTATTATTGTTATTATTATTTCTACAATATAATAAAAACATACATTTGATTTGAGTCTGTAACACCCGGTGTAAATTCTGGCTACTTGTAAAAGATAGTACTTCTTTGTTTATTATTCATTTTTATTCTATCAGTGATTTTCACATGGTGCAACGAACTTGCCTCTCCCTCTCTGAGTTGATATCATTTATCTCCATTCTTTTCACAAATTGTGCACAGTGGCTGAGGCCTGCTCAGAACTTTTTGTTGTATCAGTCATCAAAGATATGATGTCCCGTGACCACTATCAGACTGGACAAAGGCAGGACTGTAGCAACAGGCAGCTTCTTCACAGCACTTTCTCGGGGTAATAGACTACTGCAATGCAACACAACTCTGCTTGGCACCATAACTAAAATTGGACTTCCACCTGCAGCTAAAGTCACTTCAGTACACGAGCAATTCGCCACGCTAGTGTTTAGATCTGACAGCACTGTGCTGACAGTGTATGCCCAAACTTTACACTGACTGTTACAGACTGAAATCAAAGGCTTCTTCTCTTTGGGCGCTTACACCATCAGCACGGCGCTGTCAGATCTGTACACTAGCATGGCGAATTGCTCTGTCATCCCAGCCAGGAAAAGGGACGGTTCCTTGTCCAGAAGGGAGACCCCAGATGAATGGACAGGCATCCTGATGGACAGAGAGGAAGGTTTCATACCCAAATAGGAAGCCTCAGGAGGATGGATGGACATCACAGTCAAGAAAAAGGAAGGCTCCTTACCTGGACGGGAAACAGGCATCTCGTTCAGATGTATTTGCAGGACCATTACTTGCTGGGAAGGAGAGTGAAGGACTGTTTCCAGGGATGGCTTATTCTCCCAGGACAGTAGATGGCAGCAGCCCTGGATACTGTTACCCATACAGACACCAGCAGAGAATGCCAGGAACTGTAGTCCAGTAGCTCCCTACTATATGGGACTTCCATATGACCTGAAAGTATTTCAAAGAGCCAAAACCCTGGCACTCGAAGTATTCCCAGGTGCCCAGTAAAAAAGACCGCACTGCCTTGTCCAAACAAGTTAGTGCTGGGAGTGGAGATAGGCAAAACTTGACTGGAGGAGTAGCTGTGTGGTGGAGAGAGAGGGGGAGAGAGAAAGAGGAGGAATACAGTATTTAATCATTGTACAAGGTACTTGCGTAGTTAAAAACCCCTTTGTTTTGAATCCAGGACTGTGTTTGTGTGTTCGTGCTTGGGGTTTGGGGCTCTGTGGTGACCCCTAGCCTTCACACTAAGCTAGTTCTGATTAACTTCAGAAAAAAACAGTTAGTTGATATTGAATATCCTCACTTCAAAGCTGAATATACCATATAGAGTTAGTCTCAAAAAGTTCTGACCACATGTCCTGTGGCGAGTGCTTGTTTCTTACAGCACAATAGTACAATTTCACGCTTAGTAGCTCCTTCACAAGACACTCGTCTGCAAATTATGCAGTAGTTATTTTTGAAAGGAAAATTATAGGTGTTTTCTTACTAAACAGGATATACGGAAGTTCAATCATGCCCTGAATTTAAACACAAATAACTAGCAATGCTTGGGCTCTTCTAATCATTTTGTTTGCAGCTTTCAGCTCAAAATGTTCCTGTACTTCTAGTCTACTTAAGAACTCCAGTTCTTAAATGTAGAGATGATTGTAAAGTTTTAAATATATTTAGCCCCCTTGAGAGAAAAATGCTTTTATTCCAGGGTGAACATACAGTCTTAAGATGCTGCTCTTCTGAAAAAAAAAACCCACACTTAAATAAAATTACTGAAGGATTTGAAGCCTTTAGCAATGGAGCTTCGAGAATGTGGACTGATGTGTAGTTGAAGATTCTTCTGTCCCAATTTTTAAATTCAGACTAAAGGCTCATTACTTTAAAAAAGAGTACCTGGATTACTGATCGTAATGCAATTGTTTTTATTAGTTATTTGCTCACAAATATTTTGTTGGCAATCATTGCTGATCCTTTTCTCTTTTACTTTTATTCCCAGTATCCTACTGTAACACTTTGTGAGCTTTATATGGCCACCTAAACTTGAAAATGCACCTGTTTACAAAGAATTTGCTGAATATCTGCAGCTGTAACAACATAATCAACATAATTAAATGCCAAGTAGTTTTGATTTTATTCAAATTCAATTTTTTTTAACCTATTCTTAGGACTAACTGTAACACTACATTTCTTGTATTCCATTTTGAATGATGCTCTCAAATAGTTGGGGACTTTGTAATTCAAAATCACTCCTATTTTATATATTCCTTGGTTTAATATAAGTTTAATATGTCACTGTCCTCTGTACAAATATTTTATAAATCTACTTTTCTTTCTACTCACATGCACAGCTAATAAAAATCCAGATTTAGTACAGGGGCTCATCATTTAGAACTGGTAGGCAAGCATTTGAAGACAAGACAGGAACAACTGCGAAATGGGCAACGTACACTATTTTTTGTCTGTCAGAGTCAGCATGAAATTGTATCCTCTTTGCCTTGTTTGGAATTGTATTATTCACCTAAGTGGGGGCCTGCACATGAAGAAAGGGTATAAAGCCTTGGAACATTGTCTGGCACACCTTTGAAGCCGATGGACGAATGGGGGATTATGTCATCTGATCCGGAAAATCCTTCCAACACAACGACAAAAATGGCAGACTCTATAAATCGGGCCCCTACTCCCAAAGGTCTTGTCATGGCTTCCTTCATCTGTTATGCCACATAATCCATCATTAAAGAAAGCTAAGTTATTTCTCCTATGTAATTTCTTACCGCCATATCACTAAGGGAGGGGTATCCCCTTTTAATATTATATCTATATAGTTTCGGGTTATGTAACATGCCGCAATTACAAAAGAACTTATTCTAACAAGGGAGGTAGTGCCCTCTGCTGGATGCACTTGGATAATTACATTGGCTGAAATGATTAAATACATAAAGAAAAACAATAATGCTGATAATAATGCATCTTTGGACTTATCTATTGTCAAGCATGTGTGCCAGAGGGTCAGCAGTAGCAGAATGAGAGAGGGCATTGTCACTAGCGGTGTTGTCTCCTTTTTTTCACACAACCTTGAGATACCACTCGTTGAGGGCAATGAAGCCATGGAAGCCCCACCCCTTCTGGTCCACACCCAATATAAAAGGAGGACAGTCCTGGAAGGTGATGACTCATTTCAGTGCTGACCTCATTAAAGTACAGACCGAGAATAAGCTTGCTCTCAAGCTCTTAAAGAGAAATGGTCCCTAAATAAGAGTGCACACAAGTACATCCTTTTCGTTGCTTTTTCTTAACTTTGGTTTGAATTAAATGAGGTTTTGCCTGCTTGGCATCCCAAGCATTTGGCTTTTCCCCTTCCTCTTCATTCACCCCACTACACTATTTACATATTATAATTGTAAATATAAGGTCTCTCTATTAAATAACGAGACTGTGTTTCTACCTCTTGAACAAAGCAGTAATAACTGATTATGAGTACTTGCCATGCAGGTTTAAACCTATCCAAACCAGCACAACAAATGCGCTCTCTGCCGTTTAGTTGATTGTCAGTCACTGATTGATGCAGTTGTGTTTCCCTTTGTGTGCCAGAATAATGCTGAGTTTAGAAGTTGAGCAACGTGTCAATTTGAAATTTTGAATAAAACTGAACGAAACACCAACAGAATCTTTTCAAATGCTTACTGAGGCTTACAGGGAAGACTGCATGTCTTGTGTGCATGAGTTTTTCCTAAATTGAAATCGGTGCTTAAAGGAACATGTTTTGAGTCAATGGTAACCGTAAATGGTTTTCAATTTTATAAAAAATGGGATCAGACTAAGAAAAAAGCAATCCAATATTTAAAACTAAATTTTGACCATAAATAAAATATCCTTTTGTTTAACTTGTTATCCTTTTGTTGAATAGTCTATATTAAAATTGATTAAAGCATCAGAATTAAAAGCTTTTTTAAAAAAACAAAATATTTCAGTTAAGGTCAAAATTGAAATCTGTTTTTTTTTTTTTTTGTATATCACTCAGTACTTTCATTTGTAGTTAATGAGTATGAATTGTGGAATTCCAACGGCAAATTAAGAACACATGGAGGGTGCACTGCAAATGCGCTCACTCCGCTCTCTCTCGCCGCTATAAATGTAACGTTCTTTCTTAGCCAAATATGTGCCTTACCTATCTGTGTGTAAAAAATTCTAGTGAGATCTGAAACATAACCAATGTTTATTCTGCCAACTGAACAGTCAATAAGTTATTCTTTTGGGTTTATATATTTGTAAATCTGACTCTGAAGGACTCAGTGCCTCACCAGCCATGAACCTCACCACATGCTACTGACATTGTACTCCTAATTTTGGGCTGATCATTGTGACAAAATATGTGATCTAAGCTATTATTCAGCAGTGCTAACCACTGCGTTACAATGCCTCAAATATCAAAAGACATGGATGGAACAAATACTACACAGTACAGCAAACAGCTACAAACTAGCAATAAGTATATGAAATATAGATCTTTGCACTGAGAGAGTGCCAGTCCTGGGGCACACATTAGCCACACCCGCAAATGGTGGTGTGGGACTGGCTCATTCCATTGTTTGAAGTCACTGATCCTGGCACAGCATGAATGTCTTTTTTGTTTCCCATGTATCTGTGTGCAGATACTTTGCACTTTCTTCTTCCATCAAGAATAAAGAAATGCCTTGTATATAAAAATAAATGTTTTTATTATTTCACAGTGTGTCCTGTGTTTTGTGACGAGGGGAGGAAGATGGAAAGGGCCACTTTAAGGCCTATTTTGAATTTGTTGCTGGGCTCATCGCTAATTTACATGCATAATTAGCCACGTGGTGCTGGAGCCCAGCCATTAGTGTTATATATTTCTTGGCAGTATTAGTAATACTGCAAGTTTTTTGTTTATTTCTTTAATCGCATATGGAATGGAAATCTGGCACAGCTTCTCAAACTTTGTGGCTTCAGGACTCATTTTTACCTTTTTAAGTTTACTGACAACCCACATATAGCAATCAAACAGCCTACGGTGGTTGAATTGACCATGAGTGTAAGAAGTAAGTGCAGTTACAGATGAGGAGAAATATCATGCAGCACTGTCTGGTGGATGGGACAGTGCTCAGTGGCACTTTTTTTTTCTTGTTTTCGTTGCAGCCAAGTCAACAACAACCTTACACTAGGCATGTGATGAGCTTTGTAATGTCACTTTGGCCTTACAAAGCATCATGGGGCGGTTGGGAAAAAAATGTTTGCTTAAGCCACCCGCGTAGTGAATTTCCAAGAAAATATTGAGCGAACAAGGACACCAGCAAGCAGAGCATTTTTATAGTAAGAAACGCTCTGGCAAAATCAAGACTGCAGTTGATAATAAATCCTTTGGTTTTGAATACATCTGCTTACATGTTTTATGAGTTTTGATAGTCTGTTATTTATCATATATGCATAGACCTATACTGCAACATCCTAACAGAAAATGGTCCAGCAGTCAATGCATTAAACATGACACTGGTAGTTTAAATCTGCCTGTTCGTGTCATTATAGAATATTAGAAAACAAAATACAGTGGAACCTCAGTTCACGAACGTCTTGGTACACGTACAAATCAGTTTACGACCAAAAAGTTAGCCAAACTTTTGCCTCGGTTCACGACCACACACTCGGTATACGAACAAGCCAGTTTCCCTTTCGGTTTGTACGTGTTCAGTCTCTCCCTGTGCATTTCCTGTGCAGCGAGCAAGAGAGAGAGAGTGAGAGAGCACAACACACTCAAACTCACACACACAGGCAGCGCAAGAGAGAGAGACAGACGTGCACACACACAGGCAATGTGAGAGAGAGACGCGCACACACACAAGCAGCGCGAGAGAGACAGACGCGCACACACACAGGCAGCACGAGAGAGAGAGCTGTACGCATATGGTAGGAAGGAAGTTAAAGAATGCACTGAGCTTGATTTTGTTTTCACTTCTGTTTACAGCGATTGGTTCGTAGCGTGCATTGTTGCAATGTTACTTTTCTTGGTGGTTTATTAAGTTACAGATTTTTCAAATGTTCATTTTTTTCCCTGTGCTTAAAATTAAAAAAAAAGTGTTTTTAGCCAGCGGTTGGTAGTGCTATAGCGTGAACTATTGTAGTGTTAGTTTTCTCTGTTGTTCAAGGTTTTCTCAGTGTTATTCAATGTGTTTACATTTAGTTTACTATTATGCTGTGCATTCTATGGTTTAATTAACTATATTTGTGCCTAAAAACTTAAAAAAAAGATATATTTACATACAGTTCGTATGGTCTGGAACGGATTAATTGTATTTACATATAATCCTATGGGGGAAATTGCTTCGGTTCACGACCAAATCAGTTTACAGTAATCCCTCGCTATATCGCGCTTCGACTTTTGCGGCTTCACTCTATCGCGGATTTTATATGTAAGCATATCTAAATATATAACGCGGATTTTTCGCTGCTTCGCCGGTTTCTGCGGACAATGGGTCTTTTTACTTCTGGTACATGCTTCCTCAGTTGGTTTGCCCAGTTGATTTCATACAAGGGACGCTATTGGCGGATGACTGAGAAGCTACCTAATCAGAGCATGCAGTTAAGTTCCTGTGTGCTGATTGGCTCAGCGACGGAGTGCTGCATTAACCAGGAAGTCTCATCTCACTCATTCAGCATTAACGTGCTCCTGCTACTGCTTCAGGGGCCGTGTCCAAGCGCCAACAGAAGATGCAAATGATTGCAGAAAAGGTAAAAGTTTTGGATATGTTGAAGGAAGGGAACAGCTACACCGCTGCAGGACACCATTACGGCATCAATGAGTCCACAATTCTTTTTATTTAAAAAGGAGGAAAAGCATATAAGATCTACGGCCGCAGTGTCCTTTAACCAGGGCGCAAAACGAGTTGCAAGTGGACGTGATAAGGCAGTAGTCTGGATGGAATCTGCTTTAGGGATTTGGATTGAAGAGTGCTGGAAGAAGAACAACGGCGGTGCTACACAGTCGCCTGAAGAGGCTCCTTTAGAAGAGCTATAACGTTATCCTTTGTTGTGCAATAAAATTAAACTCGTCGTTATCGGACAAGTCGTTGTGTCATTGTTGGTGAGTAACCGTAATTCATTATCTACGTACAGTACTTATTACATGTTCATAGTTTAGTGTCACTGTACACACATTTTACTGTATACAATTTTTCTTGCATTGTACGTATTTATTGCTGGTGGCCTGTCTGTCGTAATGGCTGTAACATATGTAATATCGGAGACGCCCGATATCTTTAAAATAATATTTAGGTTTTACTGTATATAAACTGTGTTTACATACATAATTTCAACAAATCTTACCTAATATCTAAGAGAATACAAAGGGTTTATGCTGTATAATTGTGCGGGAAATGTTTATAATAGTGTGGGAGAGTTTATAAGGGCTTAAAATATATAAAAAGAACCATATGAACATATGGTTTCTACTTTGAGGATTTTCACCTTTCGCGGGGGGTTCTGGAACGCAACCCCCGCGATGGAGGAGGGATTACTGTACGACCAGAGTTTTGGAACGAATTATGGTCATGAACCGAGGTTCCACTGTATATAAAACAACATTGTAAGATATACAATGCTAATTTCTACCAAAAAACCTTGAAAGTTTTTACTAATGGATACAGATAACAGCAAAAGTGGACAATTGGAAATGTAGCAACTATAGCAACATAGTGACTTCTTCCAAGATAATAAACATTGTTGTTAAAATATACATAATAAAGGGTATTTGATTTTGTATTGAATTGTGAACAATATTCATCCAACCCACCATTTTGTTTTCTTGCTTTACCAGATCATCATCACTGTGCGCCATTCAGACAGCAAAGTTGGGCTCCAGCATTAAGGCTGCTAAACTGGTTTTATGTTTTTTTAATTCTTTTCGATCAGCGGTTTTATCTAGTCATTTCTAGCGGCGCTCATAAGAGAGTGCTTCTCCCTTGGTTGCTAAGAAACTCACTGTTCATTTGCTGGAGCTCTTTAGATTCATATTTTTTGTATTAGTGAAAAATATGACGTGTTAGATAACCTTCTTTGAACCAGTGAACTGAGAAGTACAATTGAGTCTCTATATGTGTAATTAGTAAAGTTTTTACGGATGTGTGTGGGTGTGTGATTGTGGGAAGAGCACAGAGTTGAACGTTGTGCATAACCTACCAAACAGGAGTTTGAGATTGCAACTATGAAGCTAGCTTAAAACTAAAATTATAGTCTATCAGATCATTTCTATTTATATCGGCTATCAACTCTTCATAAATTCACCTAGGCTGCTGAATAAATTGTGACAGTTGGCTAATTCTGTTCGTTTGTTTCTGTTAAGAGGAGTGGGTTGGTACCACGCTTAGCATTGTCGCCTCACAGTTGCTGTGACCTGGATTGATTTCAGCCACTATGTGTAGAGTTTGATGAGCGTTCCTTTCTCTGGTGTATGGGAGATGATAAGCATTTCCAACTGACACATTTCAGGTAAACAGCTGAGGACTGAAAGACTTGTCAAGCTGGTGTGACAATCGCACAAATGGGAGACAACTTGTTAAGTAGTAATCCCACCATTTGTCATGGATTGGTGCTGCCTTCTAATGCTTCTCCTTTCCTTTCACCCTCAGAAGGAATGACATTACTTCCAGTTCTGCCTACTTGGACCCACTACTTCCTCCAGGGCTAATATAAATAGGATGCCACCCAACTATAAACTCAGTGTCAAACGACAACCATCTGAAGAAGACATCACTTCCTAGCTACTGTTGATTATCTATGCTTTTCTTTTTTTGCAACTTTATTTAGCTTCCCTTTTTTCATCAATTATACGGGATTTAGTATTGGTGCTCTAACTCTTGTTCTGCCTTTTATCTTACACTGGACAGGAGCAGAGTGTATTCTGGGAAAGCTAAAAGTCAAAGAAGGACCTGCTTGCAGCTTAGCACATCTTTTGAAATCCTGGAGAAAAACCTGATGTACTCTGTAAGAAACTTGCGCCTTGGGAAAACATTTGTTTTGAGTCACAGTCCAGATCTTAATCCAATTGATAATTCTTAAATCTCAAAAAAGGCTGCATACTCGTGATCCTATACTGCTTGACAGAGCTTAAGCAGCTGTGCAAAGAAGAATGTGGGGAAAAACGGAGAATATACAGTAGATGTGCAAAGCTGACGAGGCCTAAGCACACAGACTCAAGACTGCCAAGGCTGCCAAAGTTGCATCTCCTAAATACTGATGAAGTCGGGGAATACTTAAGTGGTCAATTGTTTTGTGTTATATATTTGTGATTAATTTAAACCACTTTGCAGAGATGGGGTTTTTTTTTACATTAAAGACTCTTAGATTCTGTTAATCAGGGGCCAAAAAAGTTAAATCAAATCCATTGTGATGTAATGTTGTATAAAAATAAAATGTAAAAACTTCTAAGGAGGTGAATGCCTTTTTTTCTGTATCTCTCTTTCCTCCTATTAGAGTATTTTAGTCAAGGTCAGAACCTACTCAACGTGTAGTTAGTTATATACACATATTGATAGGACTACCTGGTTTCCATGCTAGAGAAAGGACATTTTGCTTAAAATCATCATCACTACTTCTTATTCATTACTATACAAAGTGCATACAAAGAAAAACACTAAAAAACAAATCTTACTTTTAAAAGCACTGAAATACCTTCAGATAATGACACAAGCTTGCTCATATGCTCAGTGTGTGGGAAGCTAATCAAGGCTGCTGTTGGAATCTGGGTGATAGATGATCGTTGCAAATCCGACCTATAAGACATGCTGCCCTTTGTCAATGGTTGTAATATTTTAGCATGGTCTTTGTTTCTAATCATTATGAAAGAAGAACAGATTTCAAACACAATCTTTTTCCAGTCCTTTAATACCTCTTTAAAATAACACTGTTTAGCATTTATAAAATGCATATTGAGTTCTTTGTATTTAATTTGGTTTATTTTATAATTTGGCCTTGGTTAACTAGGTCTGTTACTCGTGGTTGTTTATTTTTCTGATCTTTTCCCATGTTCAAAATGTGTCAGGGAGAGGAACAACTGATGCAGTCTTTGCATTGAGACAGATCATAAGAGAAGCATTGAAAAAAACAAAAACATTTGCATATAGTGTTTATTGATTTGGAGAAGTTTTATAATAGAGCGTCACATCAAGAGGACTAGAGGTGCATGAGGAGTATCAGAGAAGTACGATCTACTGTTTTAATCAGGTTATGGATGTATTGAGTCGTGGGAATAAAAAGACCAACCCCTCTGGTCCAGGCTTTTTGCTGATGACATTGTGTTGTGTAGCACCAGAAAAGTGGACATGGAGGGGAAGCTGGAAGAATGGAGAAGGGCTTTGGAAGATAGAGGACTGAAGATAAATAGTGTGGGGAACAGGCCGGATACAGACAGGCAGACATCGTTTTGTCACCCAACACATGTTTATTTACAATACTATGTACAGCGGTGAAGCACCCAACCCAGTGCTGCAGCACCAATCACCCTCAGTCCAGGCCCTCTACACAATGCCTTTCTCTTCTCCTGACCGCCTCCACTCCTCTCCTCCGAGCTCCGTCCTCTTCCACCCAACTCCAGCCATCGAATGGAGGGAGGCTGCCCCTTTTATACACACTCCAGGTGTCTTCCGATGAGCTTCCACCGCCACTCCCCAGTGTGGCGGAAGTACTGGCTCCACACCCAGAAGCACTCCGGGTGTCCCTGATCCTCTTCCCCCCAGTACTTCCGGGTGTGGCGGAAGTGCTGAGGTCCAGGACTCCGTAGGCATCGGGGCGCCCCCTGGCGGTGAGAGCTTCAAAGCCCTGTACCCGTGGTCCCCAAAGCCACCAGGGCAGTCGCCCCCTCGTGGTCTGGAGGAGGCGTAGGCCCTCCTCCGTGTCCTCTTGGGTGTCCCGGCTGGGTACCACCCCAGCCGCGTGCCACAATAGGAAAAAGATGACAGAATATAATGATGTTTAATGATGATCAGGATTCAGAAGTTAGCCTGCAGGGAGAGATATTGAGAAAAGTGGATACAATTAAACATTTAGGATCAGTGGTAGCCCAAGACAGAAAACTAGATGCAGAGATAACCCATTGAGTACAGTGTGGATGGAACATTTGGAAGAAGGTATCAGGAGTATTGTGTGATTGAAGAATTAAGGCAAAGGTTAAAGGTAAGGTAGACAGCGGTAAGACTATCAGTGATACATGGACAGGAAAGGGATTGCAGGAGAAGATATTAGATGCGGCAGAAATGATAATGTTGAGATGGATGTGTGGAATTACAAAAAGGACGGATGTTAGCCAGGCTGCACATAGCACAACTGTTGTTACCACCAATGTTACAAGGGATGGGTCTTTGGCACAGACTGGCACCAGTGTGGCAGACGCAGGTCCTCTGGCTTTCAAGAAAAGCTTCCCAAAACCCATTTTCATTGCAGTATAAAAGAGATTGGACTCGATTAAGCCATTGCAATATGGATCTCAAAAATAAAAGAAAAACTCATATTAATACTCAAATACTGTCAATACATCTATCTATCTATCTATCTATCTATCTATCTATCTATCTATCTATCTATCTATCTATCTATCTATCTATCTATCTATATAGGTTCTTCTTAATCCATCAATATTTAAACCAAGTGGCAGGTGAAAAATGGAAGATCACAAACCTTATTTGGTGTTCAGATCAGGATGAGATACAATGAAAAATCCAAGTAAAATTGATAAAAAAAAATAAAATAAATTAAACAGAAATCAGAATTAAAAATTCATACGTTGACCTCAAAATGGTGGCTGCTGTGGAAGCACAAAGATACCCAAAGCCAGAGCAGCACAACTATTCAGGCCCCGCCTTCTTTTTCCTGTGCCCTTCCCATCAGTGGACTACTATGCAATTTGTGTTGCATAGCAACAGATCCTCATAGCAGGGACTGAAGTCAACAGCAGACAATGGAAGCAGTAGAAGTGGAGCCACGGCCAATCTTCGGCAGCAACAGGTTCACTCTTTTGTTTTATACCATAACCTTTAAGAACAAGGTTATTAGCAAAAATAAATTGAATGTATAGAGAGACATAAAATACTTTCAGCAGTAGACACAACTGTTGAAATTTCCAGTGCTGTTTTTTTTGTCACATTAAGCAACCTTAATTGGTTTTGCTCCCTTTGAATATGACAATGTGTCATTGCCTGTAGTTCCTGCTCAACATTTCTAATACTGAAATGATCACCTGTACAGACACTGTCTTTGTCATGAAACAACTAGAGAAGAAAATTTTATATTGTTATTATTTTGCCCATGCAGTGCTGTAAAAGAATTCATGCATTGATTCCATAAAAAATATACTGAATGTTATAAAAGCCATCTGGCACCTGCATGCTCCAACTCTCTCTGAATATTTCCATGTCATCTAGTCTGTAATATGCAATCTGAATTTAGTGGCATTAAAGAACTGCACAGTCATTTTCATTCTCTGTACTCATTCAAATGTATTTTTTTATATTATTTTAACGGATGCCTATATAAGCAATTAATACACAGGGCGAACAGTACTCAAAATAAAGAGGACCAATATTTGGCTTACAGATCTATGAATGATCATCACAGCCTAATTATTTTGTATATTTATTATGTTAAAGAAAAAAATGTTTTTAATATCTAGAAAAATAATTTCCCTTTAATGGGCATTCTCCCAATTCATCACTGGTTCCTGTACTTTGTCCAATTCTGTTGAGAAAAGCTGAAGCCTCCCAGGAAACCTCCAGACATTTTTGTGGAAACAACTGAGCTTTGCAAGTCACAAAACTACAGTAATTTGAACTGGTGTCAGGTGCTGACAGCACAATGTTTTGTACAACTTTATTCTCTCTGTTAAGTGTGTTCTACTTTAACATTCCAATTCTCCTGTAATCAAAAAGCTAATCTATAATGCACATGTTTAACCTGCTATTCCTTCTCTCTGTCTCACCATTGAATATCCTGCCCTTTTAATGCATATAAATAGTATCCTCCATTTGGAAATTTTCAAATTTTATTTATTGCAATGGATATATATTGGCTTCTTAGACACTGATCAACAGAAAAATACTCTTTCATGTCAAAGTGAAAACAGAGAGGAGAGAGAAAGAGTTTAGGAGCATGCGCTGATACAGCGCGTTGCCGCACCCACAACATGACAAACGACCTCTAAATCCCAGATTAGGACCTGAGTGCAGCCATCTCAGCACCACACTAGTTCAGATGGAATGGAACAGTGTGAGGTTTTATATGATGGCTGGAGTGCCCATTCTGCCACCAACCCCAAAATTTTTCTCTGCAGGTTGGAGGGCCTTCTTGCAGGGTTGATGCATGTTAACGACATACCCAGGACAGAGCAATTGCAGGTTAAGGGCCTTGCTCAATGACCCAATGGAGTAGTTATTTCTGGCGTCTACAGGATTTGAACCTTCCGATTGCCAGTGCAGATCCCTAGCCTTAGAGGCACCACTACGCCCAAAGCGAAAACTTATCTTTATAAAATGATGCAATTACAAATGTTATAATAATTGATAGCGTACGTGTACACCACTTTCAAGTAACCCCCTTCAAGTCAGTATTTATTAGACGTGTCTTTGAGTGTCATGACACCCTTGAGTCTATGTGTACCAAGGTTATTATAGTTTTGCCTTTTTATATTATTTTTTATTTCTGTATTTTTCTGACCTTACTTGGAAATTCAGTTTAGTTTTAGTTTTCCTTCATTGTATATTTTTAGTTTTAATTTAGTTTTTATTTCGCAAAGACATTTCTATTTTGTTTTTATATCTATTAATTTCAGTTTTAGTAATTATGGCATGGAGCTCCTACAAAGTTTAGTTTTGTGTCACAATCAGATAGAACTGCACACTTAACGGATTTTGATATCAGTTTAATGTTAGTAGAAACTTACTATACTACATGGTTTACTATCTGGTTTTGTTTTTGTCTGATACTGAATATGAACAATTTTACACAATTTTATAATTTTTAAGATATGTAACTTGTGCTGAACAAAACTACACTAAATGTTGGCACTTTTTATCTTTTCCTTTTATTGCGCAGAATGGGGCAATTTGTAATGAAATTTAGGTGAATTTTAAGGTGTGAGGGTTATTTACTCTAAATGTCTACAGCACACAACATATCCTGCTCCAAGACAATGTTCTTATAATGAATGCCTTCATCATTGCATTCAAAAATCTCCCATACTGGGCTTTGCTATTTTCTACCAAACATACTGATCTCTGATTCCATCTATCAGGCACAGAAAAATTTATACACAGAATTTTTCCATAGGTGAATGCCTATGGGTTCAATTATTTAGTGTTTTATATGGTATACTTAATTTAAATCACACTGCAGGGATCTGTTTTTAACTAAAAGAGTCTTGTTTTGTTGATTAGTGTTTCATCAGAGCTTTCTCAATTCACAACTTGCCTCAGTGAAATTAAAACCTGGATGGAGCAGAACTCTTTAAAATCAAATTGCATCATAATTGAATTCCTGTAAATTGGTGGAACAGCTCAACTTAAGAAAATGAGTTGTTTTTCAGTCACTCTTGACGATAATCTCATCAGACCTTTTTCTACAGCAAGAGATCTTGGTGTCATTTTTGATTGCTCTCTTTCTTATTCCACCCACATAAACCACATTAAGAAACTTTCTTACTCCCGCCTCTGTAACATATCCTGTGGTTGCCCATTCCTGTCCTTTTCTAATATTGAGAAACATGTCCCTGCTTTTATCAAAACCCACATTGACTATTTGTAACTCTCTACTTTCAGGTAACCCTTCTAATCTTCTATCACAGCTCCAGTTGATTCAAAACTTTGCTGTAAGAGTCCTTATGGACCAGCAACAACAAGCACATAACACCCATCCGGCTTCACCTTCACTGGCTCCCTGCGTCTTCCAGGATTGAGTATAAAATTCAATTAATTAACTACAGTTTTAATTGACCTTACCCCGGACTACATCAGTGACCTTTTCCATCACCATCCTCCTGTTCACCCACTAAGGTCCTCTGACTTTGTCAATCTTGTGCCTCAAATTAATGTGCACTTTATGGGTGACAGGGCTTTCAGCTCCCAGACTTTGGAGTGACCTCCCTAAATGAATGAGATCAGCTGACTTGATTCATTCTTTTAAACAACAACTTAAAACTGTTCAGGAAGGAATTTAACTTAGCCTAACATTTTGCCCCTTCTTTTCAGTTTACCTATCTGTCCAGATGCTCAGGATAAATTGCGCGTGTGTTAAATCACATATTATGTCATTTGTTCAGGATGTTCTTATAGTATTGAACTTAAAATTTTTATCTGGTTAATTGCCTTTTATTCTATTTAATGCTTTGTATTATTTAGTGTTCTATGCGGATATTATTTGTATCCAATGTTATATATATCCTTTTGCTCTTTCTGAGACTAAAGGCACTAAATAAATTAAACATGTTATTATAACTTAGATGGAAGACCAAACAGGAAAGCGTGGATTGCTGCTGGAAGATGTGTTGGTGAGGCCAGCAGTGGGGTGCTTTCCCTGTGGTCTCAATGTGGATCCCAATGCCTCAGTACAGTGACAAGGACAAATGGTGGCATCCTTCAGATGAGATGTAAAATCAAGGTCCCTGACTCTCTCTGGTCATGAAAGCTCCCTGGGCCTTCTTTGTAAAGAAATGGGTGTATCTTGAGGTCCAGGCTAAATTGCCCACTAAGGCCTATTCACTTGGACTCTCTAATCATGCCCTGCCTCTAACCGGCTAGCTATCTCTCACCAGTTCATCACCTAATAGTTAATGTGTAGTGACCGTTCTGGTACAAAAATGGCTGCTGTCACAACATCCAGGTGGCTGCTGCACATTTCTGGTGGTTGAAATGGCTCGCCGCTCACTATCATTAGTAAGAAATAAATCTAAAAATAAATATATTTAATATATAAATCTAAAGAATTATTATTATTATCATTATTTAAAAAAACAAATTCAATCCAGGTTTCCTCCGGGCGCTCCGGTTTCCTCCCACAGTCCAAAGACATGCTGATTAGGTGGATTGGCAATTCTAAATTGGCCCTAGTGTATGCTTGGTGTGTGGGTGTGTTTTTGTTTGTCCTGCGGTGGGTTGGCACCCTGCCTGGGATTGGTTCCTGCCTTGTACCCTGTGTTGGCTGGGATTGGCTCCAGCAGACCCCTGTGACCCTGTGTTCGGATTCAGCGGGTTGGAAAATGGATGGATGGATGAAGTTCAATCCACTGTGATTCAATGGTGCACAACAATAACATGTGAGAACTTCCATCACAGGCACTGTAGGTACCTGTTATTGCTTAATTGGTGTGGAAAAAACAAATATTGCGGAGTACCTGCATGGTCTTCTTCACCCTGAAATTTGTCTCAGCAAAGAAACAGGAGCAGCATTATTATTAATTTTGTGAGATTGTAGTTTGAAATGTTGAGCAAGCTATGAAATTAAAGAAAAATTGACATTAAACTAGAAAACTGTTTACAGTGAAACCCTTTAGCCACTGCAGATTCCCGGGACCAGTATTACACACATTTTGTCTACAGTATGTATGTCTTCTTTTGATGATTTGATTCATATGATAATGCAAACTACTTTACAGTTCTTCATTACACTCATTTTGACAGGTGTAATGCAAAATAACCGTTGCCCTCCTATTGCTGTTAATTTATTTGTCATGTTATTAATCACAATGTAATAATTAATAGTGAATGTATGTGACATTTGTAATTTGTTTTTACTTTTACATTGGCAACTTGTCATTATTAACATATCTATACGATTAACAGACTGTGTGAAAAAACTTGCTCTGCTTAATATCCTTTTTGTTAAGAGTCATAATATAAATGAATGTGTGAATAACTGCTTGCATACAGACACAAATTATTTAACAAAAGGACAAAAATTGTACTTATAAATGTATGAGTTAATACATGGGTAAAAAAATGATAAAATTGTAAATTAATACTCATGAACTAATCGTGAATTCATAATTAAACTTCATGCGCAAATGATGGAATAAATAAACGTAAATAGATACAAATATTGTTTCATAATGAAATTGGTAAAATAAAAATGAGCAGTATGAAAATATGACGTAGTAAACAGATTAATTGTTTTAATCCGTGAATGAATAAATCTAATAATTTTAGTTCTCCTTGTCCTATTTAGCGGCAACAAGCAAAGCAAACCCAGGTGTGTGAATTTGCACATTGCCAAAGTGTATTGCAGTGGTTATTTGTCTAACGTACCCTTCATGTGAATGAAAGGGAGGCAAGGAGTGCTTTCTCATTAGATAGCCCAAGTTTATTGACATGTTTTCTGTAAATGGTGCAAAGAAATTCTTACTTGCTGGTCTCCAACACACTATTGACAATAGTACTACTAGACCCTCTTCATTCTGGATTCCACCAGGGTCACTCTACCAACACTGCACTTCTTTTAGTCACAAAAGCACTTGAATCTGTTTGGGCTGCTTCTCCTTCCTCTGTCATAATCCTTCTTGACCATTCATCAGCTTTCAATAGTGTTAATCTCTCCTTGCTGACCTCTTGACTTGATAAACTTGGAATCTGTGGTTGTGCTTTGGACTGGTTCAAGTCCTAACTTTTTGGCTGATTCTTCTGTGTCTCCTGGTCTAACTCATTGTCTTCTCTACATAAACTCCCCACAGTTGTGCCTCAGGGATCACTGTTGAGGTCCACTTTTCTTTTCTCTCTGCATTCGCTCCTTAGGCAATGTTATTTCTTCTCATGGCTTCCCCTATCACCTCTCTGCTAATGATGCACAGATCTTCCTCTCGTTTCCCACTTACACCCCAAAGCTTTCATCCCAGATCACTAGTTGTCTCTCTTTCATCTCATCAGGTATTCTAAACTTACCTACTAATTCGTTAGATTTGTCTATAATCATTGCTTTTGAAGATGTCACTCTTTCACCATCAGTCATGTTCAGGACTCTTGCCATTACTCTGGACTCCTCACTTTCATTTATTGGATATATTTCTTCAATGACCCAATCCTGTTGTTGCTTTCTTCAGCACATTCAGGGGATTCAACCCTTCCTCATTAACTATGCCACGTATCTCCTTGTTCAGGCACTGATTCTCTCCCGGCTGGACGGCTGCAACTTTTGCCTGGTGTGACTTCCTTCAGACCTCTCCAGCTCCTCCAGAATAAAGCTGCTCAAATGGTGATCTTTGTTTCTTGTTTCACTCCTACTATTCCTCTTCTTCAGTCTCTTCACTCGTTTCCTTTTTCTGCAAGGATGTTTTTCAAAATTCTTGTCATGCAGTCTTTGATTTCTCCATATGTCAATTCAACAAGTCTCCATTCTGCCTCTACCTGCCTGCTGAACTTCCCTCCTCTTGCCACAATGCTTCTCCATTCCTGCTCTGAAGCTGTGGAATGATCTCCCTTTGTCTATTTGAACTCTACCCAATTTGCTCATGTTTAGGTGTCTTTTAAAGATTCATCTTTTCAATAAATATTACAACTGCTCAGTGTATCTTCTACAGGATAGCTGGTGTTGTACTGACAGAGTGTTTAGAATACTGATGTGTGTCTTAGTCTATGCAGATATAATTATGTAGTTGTATGACTCCCTCTTGCTTGTTTTTATCATCTTGCTCTCTGTTGCTTTGATGCACCTTCTAATCATTTCTGTATGCATTATAACTTACTTTTTACATCGCCTCGAATAATGTTCTGACATATTTCCATTAATTTTATGACATCCTGTAACCATTTTTTGACAGATTGTCGTTGCAATTATAACCATTTCGTTTTGTTTTTGAATTGGCACCACCATGTTGTTCCTGCCAGCGACTTTTGTTGGTAGCCACAGAATTGGTTGCTAGCAGAATGCATAACTTTATCCAAGTTAACATTATGTAAGATGGCAGTGCACAACATGGGTGCCTAAACTTTTGAATGATCAAAATTTTTTGATTGACTGCAAATTTAGTGTAGGTAGGGAACATTTTTTTAAGCAACAGTTAGGGCCTTTGTAACAACTTCTTTTCACTTTTCATTTTTCAATACTGTTGTTTTTTTTTGTGTTTGTTTGTTTGTTTGTTTCGACCCTTGCTTACGTCTTTGACTATTCTCTTGCTTGACCCTTTGGCTCTTTGTTTCCCAGTCCATATAATAATAGTTCTATTTTGGACAGACCATTTATTTATCTTTTTGGTCAAAATAATTATAAAGAAAGAAATTAAAACTGTTATGATTCAGACAAATATATATTTTTTGTTCTGTATAAATTTGGTTTCAACATCATTTTGACATTTTGAAGGGTTTTGGATTGTCTCTAGGCATATGGTAATGATTCTTATCATTATGTGTTTGTTTAATCGCAACACCATTTTGTCTGTTCATGGGCATTGCCATTTCAAGAAGTTGTTGCTAGTACAAGGGTCCCAGTTGTTAGGCCACACCCCGCCATCATATTATGTGATGACATCGCTAAACTTGGGGGTTGGTGGCAAAATTGGCACTCCAGCCACCATAAAAAACCATTCCATTCTATCTAAACTAGTGTGGTGCTGAGGTGTTACCCAATCGCATGGCTGCACTTGAGTCCTATTGTGGGATCCTGAGATGGTTTGTCATGTGTTGGGTGTGGCAATGTGCTGTATCAGTGCATGCTCCTAACCTCTCTCCTGCTTTCAACTTTGATTCACTTAATGTTTCAGTCCATCTCCTGATCCCTTTTTGCTCACTTATTTTTGTAGCAGGGGAGTTTGTTTTTAAAAATGCTGCAATCCTGCTGAACTGCTTGCTTTTCAGCCTGGGCATTAAATGAATTTTTGTTCCGTCTTTTTCAACCACGGAAGAACACAAGCAATCACATAGTTGTCAGTATGAGTGCCTGTTGAGTAGTTCTATGTACATTTACAGTATACACTGTAGATAAATAATGTTCTGGAACTTAGTGAAAATCCTAGTGGTCCTGAGGATTGATGAGACAGTCCCCACTGAATTCAATTTGCATTGAGTTTGGCGACATAATTTTATTGAACCTGGAAAAATTCCATGAAGTCAATGAGGAAAGAGAAACTGAACTAGTTTTGAGTGGATTATATGGTGAAATGGTCTTTAAAGTGTACCTAAAAGATAAGGAGGGTTCTGATAATTATTCTAGACTAATTATTGTGGCCAAAAATGTTACCTGATCTGTAAATCAACCGTGCTAATCGCTTTGCCAATTGATAAAATTATAATCCAATTCCACAATAGTCAGAGTCTTTTATCTGTTTCTGTGTCTCTTGAGCCCCTGCTACAACAACTAACTAACACACATACAGCTTGTGATGCAACAAGGAATTGTTCTGGTTGCTACCCGATCTGTGCTATGTGGAAATCAGCATAACATGCTTAATCCAGCAATAAAGACACAACATATAATGAATTTCTGCAAAACAAAAAAACATTTTCATAATATTGTTATGGTCAGGGGGGCGGCACAGTGGTGCAGTGGGTAGCACTGCTGCCTCGCAGTTGGGAGATCTGGGGACCTGGGTTCACCTCCCGGGTCCTCCCTGCGTGGAGTTTGCATGTTCTCCCTGTGTCTGCGTGGGTTTCCTCCGGGCACTCCGGTTTCCTCCCACAGTCCGAAGACATGCAGGTTAGGTGGATTGGCGATTCTAAATTGGCCCTAGTGTGTGCTTGGTGTGTGGGTGTGTTTGTGTGTGTCCTGCGGTGGGTTGGCACCCTGCCCAGAATTGGTTCCCTGCCTTGTGCCCTGTGTTGGCTGGGATTGGCTCCAGCAGGCCCCCGTGACCCTGTGTTCGGATTCAGCGGGTTGGAAAATGGATGGATGGATGTTATGGTCAGCCAATGTATCCCTCAAATGAAAATGCTGCAAATTTTTTTTTCTTCTAAGCGCATGCATAGTGCAAATGAGGCTGGAGTGCTGATTGTGTACGGCATATATATGGCGTAAATTACTCATGCATATGAAAGCAAATTGGACAGTGCCATAAAGTGTGTGGGGGGGGGGGGGTACGTTTATAATCTTCATGCATGAAAGTTCAGTGCATTAGCAATGCAAATTAGGCAGGTAGTGCAGATTGGGTACTGACATCCCCATTCAACATTGACTTCTACAGCTCTGTGATGTCACACTGGACTTGCATCATGGGACACTGAGAAATTAACTTTAAGGGAAAAATGTGGCAAACAGTGTCACTGGCAAAATCGCTTTGCTGAATTTTGTCGATTAACACTAGTCAAGAATTGTTTGCCATGATGAAAGTAACTTTATAATGATAACTAGCAAAATACCCGCGCTTCGCATCGGCGAAGTACTGCTTTAAAATTTTAAATAATAAACTGAGGGAAATTATACCAATAATTATTTGTTAAGGGTCTCTTTGTATACCATGTTGTCAGTTCGCCCCTCCAGTTGTAATATGACCAAGTTGTGCGCTGAGCTTACTCTTGAGCATGCAACGTATACTTGGCCATGTGAAAAGCAAATCAAGAACAGCAAGACAGCGCCAGCTGCGGAGCTCAATTTGGAGCGAAATGAAGTGAATGAAATGAGGTGAATGGGAGGGGAGATGATCACGTGACTCCAACACCTGCCTTAACTCTCCATCCCTCCACAAACACACAAACACAATCTCTCGGATCCCAACTCTCCTTTATATATATAGATAAATAGCAAAATACCCGCGCTTTGCAGCGGAGAAGTAGTGTGTTAAAGAGGTTATGAAAAAGAAAAGGAAACATTTTAAAAATAACGTAACATGATTGTCAATGTAATTGTGTTGTCATTGTTATGAGTGTTGCTGTCTTTTATATATATAATATACACACACACACATATAAACATATATATACATATACATATATACATACATATACACATCCACATATATATATACATATATATATATACACATATCAACATATATATATACACATACATACACACACAGACACACCCATACATATACATATATATATATATATATATATATATATATATATATATATATATATATATATATATATACATATATATATATATATATATACACACACATATATATATATACACATACAGATATATATATATATATATAGCAAAATACCCGCGCTTCGCAGCGGAGAAGTAGTGTGTTAAAGAGGTTATGTAAACATATATATACATAAACA